>NC_052542.1:8775637-8885637 GCF_016699485.2 Gallus gallus | reverse complement strand
CGTGTTTACGCTCTGTCCATTTTTATGCGTGCGTACTGTTTTACGCATCCAACAGGGTTATGTATGCTTTTTTAGTAACGCCTGCTGAAGCATGGAAAGGATCAACATTTCATTTTCATTACATTTCATTTATTTCTCTATTTTGCAGGAAGGGTTCCATAAAGTATGAGATAGACGCAACTAAAATAAGTTTCCACTGCAGGTGAAAGGTACTGGTAGTTAATGTGGCTCTTCATAAAGCAGCTGAATTCTAAGTTACAATCAAAGATTTAGAAAAAATGTCTGCTTGATAATGTCTTTTGCCATAATAAAATACAGCCACACGAGGAGGAAAAGGCTAAAAGAATGGCCAGACAAAGACAGATCATTCATTTGTGCTTAGTTCGAGACTCCTACAAAGCTGTAACTTGAAAAGTACCAACACTGGGTAAGGGAACACGGAGACTGCCATCTTACATGTATATTTAATCTTTGGTTGTATTATTTCAAATGTTATGTAGCTATAATAGCGTGAAATAGATGCCTGGTACAGAGATAGATATTACATCATTGTTGCTATAATGCTCTGCTGCAAAAGGACTTTTTAGAGGATTTCTAATGATAATGAAAATATTCTGATACAGCATTAAGGATTTTGCTACTGAAATGTGTTTAATGTAAATATGCTGTCAGATACCCTTCAAGTAATTGACAAGAGCAGATGATTAGCAGTGTTCTCAATAGTGTTTTTGCATAATCTTACATTTTGACAGAACTCTTCAGCGGCTTTTTATTGTCAGTGCTCTGCAATCAGTAATACTTTTTCCTTGACATTTACTTTGTCATTATAAATCTTGTAAGTGGTCATTTAACTTGTTCGGTATGCATGTAAGAATATCATTACCAACACGTTTGAAAAAATGTCTTCCTGTTGAGAACTATTGTGAAAGTAAACTTAAGAAAGCCTAAGTGGAGTGGGTTGATGAGTGACTTTATGAAATAAATACCTGTCTGTGAGCATCTTCTGGCACATTACGAGGATGATCTTGAAATCTCCTGCTTATTGAATGTTCACATATTATTCATCAAATTCAGGGTGGTTTTAGATTTTTTTTTTTTATCTTCTTTTTTAATTTTTTTTTTAATTTCATACTGTTTTTCAATCATGATCATTTACATCCAACGGGCCAAAATTAAGCTCTTATGATCCATAAGCATTCATAATTACATAGTGCATGTAACATTAGTAGTCAATATAATAAAACTTCATCTTTATTGAAGCATCTCTCGTTTCTACAGCAGTTCTTTAATCTATCTCAATAGATTTCTAGTGTACAGCTCATATAGATTTGGTCAGTGACAAGGGTTAGAGTAGTCTTGTAGAACATTTACTTGTAGCTGTGAAAAGCCCACATTCATCAGAGGATTAGGTCGATCAGATTGTACCAGGATCAATGGGAGGACTGTGTGATCCCTCTTAGGCTGTAACATGTTCACCTTCTTTGGAGAGAATTCACATACACACACATTTCTCTGTCTTAAAGCCATTTATCTCAGAATGTCAAATTGCAATAATTAACCATTATTGATCTTAAATTCAATTAACTTCATTAACACAGGTCATGATGAGGGTGCTTGTAAGGGAAAGGCTCTTGACAAGTGTCTTTTCTTATATGACATTGAATGTTCACAATTGTGGCTATAAACTATTCATATTGTGCCATAGGAGCATCTTTTAAAAATGACAAGGGTTTGGTTGGTGGCTCTGAGGAGATGTTTTAATCCCCTCCCCCTCATCTTCTGGTTCTCAGGGTTTTCCAGCAAATTTTCTATTCAGGAATCAGTGAACCATTTGTTTCTAGCACATTATCTTAGTGTGGCACTATAGCAAAACCCACCTATTCAAATACCCTTCAGTTCAATAGCTAGTGCTGGAGATAGAGACTCGTTTACAAAAGAGTATATTAGTATAGTTAGCAAATGAGTAAAATGAATATTCAGTGCTTTTTTTATTTTCTTTTTCTGCTATCCATACAAAACAAGTGGGGGCCGTCTTGTAGAGGTAATCCTTGGGATCTTTGCTTTCTCTAAGTCCTGAGATTCATATAGTAGTCAATAGTTGTTTTTCTTAAATGAGGGCTGAATAAAAACTGTGAAAGGACACAAAGCTTTGTTGGCCCACAGTGAACTCCTTTTTTCATGGAGAAACTTCATTATAAGTACAAGTTCACAATAGCTGAAATTGTGATTGAAATCATTTGGATTTCTACTATACCATTCATACCTTTGTATGAAGTTTATTGTAAGTACTCGCTGCAACCAAAATAGCTATTGAAAGTACTGTATGAAAGGCTTCAATGGGAATTTCAAGTTTGCGAGAAAAATGGAGGCTGCAGCTCCAGGGATGTGTGTTAATGTTAGTATGATTAAACACAGATACGCAGCCAGCGTTGTGGTCACTGTAAAGCTTATAAGATGTGAGCAGTTTGGGAGCAACCGAAGATGTGGGGCGCTTGCAGAAAGTAAGGTGTAAGGGTTTTTCAGTCGCCACAGTTCTAAGCTGCAATCAGAAGGCTCAAAGAGATGTGGATGAAGAGAAACGACAACATCAGTTTTGTTCAAAAACAGATTTCTGTGACAATTAAATGGTCATTTTGCCACTAAATTTGCTATTTCCACTCTGCTATACAAAGCGTTTACTGAAAAGAGGCAGGGCAGAAGCAGAATGGTTTGATTACTGCATTTGAAGAAACTAAAGTTCCCTTACAACATCTGTTTGCTCAGTGAAGGATTATAATAATTAAGAGCTATTAGAGCCATATTGAGAACTTTTATGCTCATGCCTGCTTATCCTGGATTTGACTGTGAATCTTGTATTAGTTTGGTGAATGCCCTGAGTGCTTTGCAGTGATTAAAAGAAAGATGCCACCCAAATGCTGATATCAAGCAGAGATTGCGTCACTGCGTGTTTTAGTACCAATCCCTAAGTTTGAGAATGTGGCAGTTCCTAACAGTATGTTCACAGAGAATGCTATTAAAAAAGAGAAAAAAAAAATCCAAATATTTTTATTCTTTGGAGATTCCAGTAAATATTTTTTGTCTACTTGAGGAAATGGTAGTTCTATGCATAGAAAAATCCTATGAAGAGTCCAAAAACCAGTGTACCTCCTAAATCAAAATCAGGGGCAAAGCATAACACGAGGCTGTTTTCTCTACTTATTTCTTGCTGTAATATGTGCTTGCCTGGAGTGGGATAATCTAATACGTGTGTAGTACTTTACACGAAGCAACTGTCTTAGAAACCAACAGAAAACCAGTTTTGTCTCACTTAGAGTGGATCACATTTACTTGTGATGAATAATTTATACAGCAAATGTAGACTTTTTTTTTTTCCTGTTACTAATGCACATACTTAATTGTATTTGTTAAGTTTATGTGAATGTTTTCAGACTGTGGGGCTGCTTGTGAGCTGTTTACACCAACAGTTTGTGTCTGGCTCTTGAGCCCCCCAGTGCTGCCCCCCTCTGTGGCTGGCTAGCTGGCTTGTGAGCCTCCCAAGGGCTCGTGGAGAGCTTGGTATTCTTTCAGTGAGCTTTGGTGCTTTGGTGAGCATTTGTGCCTTTGGTGTACTGGCAGGAAGGGCACCCTTCCCATTGACCTGCAGGGTGGGGAGGAAGAGGAAGGCACTCTGAGTATTGACGGCCATCAATCTTGAACCAAACAGCAAGTGAGAATTCCCAGTGGGTGTTCACAGTCTTTGTTTCATATGTACCTGTTTGATCTAGTTCTGACAGTACTTGTGAAAGATGGTTTATGCTGTGACAGGAAAGGCCAAGGCATTTTTTTCTCCCATTTCTCTTCCAGCAGGATCAGCCAGACATTCCAGCTCGTGCTCATAGGGACCGTCAAAATCTCTGCTGCTCTCAAGTGCAAAATACAATAGCAAGCAATGGCCTTTTGTCCTCACAGAAGCCCGTAGTGTTGACACAGTGATCGTGTGCTGCTTCTGGTCATCGACTGGGGGCAGGCATAGCGAGACGTAAACTGTCCCCCTGCTTCTGTGCAGCAGTGTTTTAGGAAGCCAGCTCTGCTGTGTGTGTGTGTGGCTGCAAATTCAGGAGAACAAAATCAAGATCTGTTTTTCCTGACCAGGCAGGCTCCCTGAACTGTTAGACCGGTTTCTCATAAGCACGATGCTCTCTTCCAACCGTACAATTATGGCATCTGGAAGCAAGTTTTATGTGAGGAAATCTCTTCTAAAATGGTTTTGTGCATTATACATGGGAGTAATTTGGACTGGAGATCTCTCAAATTTTTTTTTAATTGTTAGATGGCTTTTTGTTAGAAACGTACTGTGTGAGAAGGCAGATCAGCTCTCGAAGAGAGACTGATCTCAGACTGACCCTCACAAAACCCTATGTGCACAAGGGTACGTTGCTCTGCGATGTGATCGTGTGCTGTTCTCCGTGTTAGGAAGATGGGATGTTATGCTTAATGAGTGGATAATTTGAGCAGATTTTAGAAAAACACTGCTCAGCAAGTTGAATTCATGGAGTTCAGGCCAGTGGCAGAAAGCAATGCAGAGCACAGCCTTGGAGGAATGGGGCATGATCCAGCGTCTTTCATCTCCAGAGCAGCCCTAGTGGAACTGATGCTCACAGCCTACCTGGAGGCCTCCTCCGTGCTGGGAGCAGAAAGCTCCATGGGGGAGAGATGGGACAATTCCTCTCCCGATTTTAAAAACCTTTCCTATTTTCCCCATTGTGGAAAGGAGTTTTCTGGCAGTGTGCAGATTCAGCATTTAGTGGATCCCAGCAGCTTGGCTCAGAGGAGATTTTTAACCACAGACTCGAGGTTTTGCACAGTACATGCACCTGTGGGTATTTCACTGGCTATTTTATCCTTAGTAATGGTTTAAGCTGAAAACTGTCAATTATTTTCAATTATACACGTAGGCTGCAGTCACATACACACACTGTGAAGAAGCACAGGAACAGAAACGCAGACTTAAACTTCCTTGTCATGTTTTGTGTAAATAGCTTCATTATATATATTAACCTGCAGAAGTTGTAGGCTTCTTTCCTTGCACTGGGCGAGTAATTTTTAACTTCTTTGGATTTCCAGGTCTGCAGCTATAAACTATGGATAAGAACAGGGTTGCTGTGAAGAGTAAAGCGCTCACTGAATCTTTTGAACACCAAATTACAGTGATGTTTTCCAGTGGTGCTAGGTTGTTTCTAACCCAGCATTTAATATAATAGCATTCTGTTTTTTCAGGTGTGTATTTAATGAAGGAGATAATACATAAATGTGAGCTTTGCACAGGAATATCTCATTTAACAAATGTCCAAACAGCATTTGGTTCTAGGAAGATAAATGCCTCTTTTAGCAGAATAAGTAGCAATTTTTGAATGTTTACTGTTTTCATTTGTAGGTTGCCACTGTGGAACCTTTCATATGGCAGAGTTAAGTCTGAAGTCGAAAGGAGATGGGAATTTTCATCCTCCTTTAAACTACAGAAAAGCTGGGGGAGCAGATAGTACAGTGACAGGAGGAAAAGGTGCTTGCTATCGACTTGCTGTGCTCTGGTTCTGCATGCTTTTGCTCTGACGATCCGAACTGTAATGACATGTAAACTCCGTTTTTGTTCCCATCTCTTCACTGTGTATGCTTTTCCATGTAATTCTCAACTCTTAGCACTTAGCGGTTGATTTGATCTCTGTGAAGTTGCTCCAAGCATAATACCAGGCCAGGATGCTGGATTAGAGCAGCTGACTAGCTTCCTTTGGCCTGTTTCTAAGCTCTTTGTATCAGATAGCTGCTGCAGTATATTCATAAAGAAACAAACAGAAGTACACTTCAAAGTTTCTGGTGTCTAATGATAGCCACCCATTAGATTGGCGTGCTGTGTGACATCCATCCATGTGCTGATTCCCTTCACAGTACAGCATTATTGCTGCAAAAAATGCTGCAAATGTGTCAACATACCAGGAAAAAAAAACACCCAAACAGCTAAACAAGCATGAGTCATGTACACCGCATCAAATCAGCATGTTCAAACGAATATTCTTGGTCTTGCCAATGGATAAAATGATCAGTTTTGGAGTAGGATCATACCTTAGTGCTGCTACTTCAGCCAACAGGTGAGAGAAATGCTGACCTCTCCACCTGAAAACATTTCTCTCCCACAACAGACAGTAACACCCCTGTGCAATAGAACGTTTCATCTTTCTAACAGGTGAAGGTGCTGGGTAATCAGCATGGCCATGCCTGTTTATAGGCAGTGTTGCCACATGCCACTCAGGTGAACAGGGAGGCTCTCCTGCTTTCCCCTTCTGCTGCCTCCTGAGGAGTACACTAACAGCTCTGCCATGTGGTGAAGTCTGAAACACAGTTTCAGCTACATGTGAATTATTAGTCAGTCTCTGTATAGAAATAGCTTATGTTGTGGGTGAGATGTTTGCCTTTCCTCCTGTAAGTGAAAGGCCTATGGAGTGGGAGTTTTCTAACAGGCTCACTCTTACATGCCTACAGTTATGTGAGGTCTTTGATTGACTCAACCCACTGGGTTTTCTCTTGCCTGTCTTCATTAATTGTGTGAGCAGGGTCCATTGGCACAGTCAGAACATCTCAGGACTTCTGTTTCCTCTTGGTATTTCCTTGGCTTGTGTTCAGGCCGTGCCCCATATTGGCTGAATGGCTCCACAGAAACTGTGGACTCCTCAAAGATTTTTCTGTAGATTGTTTTAATTGATTTTTTTGGTTTGTTTTGTTAAAAAAAAAAAAAAAGGTAAGTTCTTAGCTGACCGTATCCTTCTTACTCTCAACCTCTTTCTTCTGTTCTCAAGGTGTGAGATGAAAATGGATTCAGGTTTTGTTAAGGGCGTAAGAAACTTTTTTCAAGATGCACTAAAAATCAGATGGTTTAGGAAATGAACCTTACTATTAAATGATTATTTCAAGCCATGCATAAATAAGTAATAAAGTTGGTTGTGATTTTCTAATATAAGGCTGTTTGGTTAAAGCCAAAATAATTCCAAGGAATTTTAGTATTTTGATGAATCATTGGATGCTTGACTTTTGTAGCCAAACATTTCCTTCCTGTGAGAAGAATGTTTGAATTTTTTGATACTTTTTCAAGGAAAAAGCTTGTATTCTAGTTTTTACATATACCAGTAAGCTAATTAAAATAAAGTATTGGTGAAAAAAAGCAGATATTTAAAGCAAGACATTTCAAAAATGCTCCAATTAAATATAAGGCAAACTATGTGGTCTCAGATGTATATAGTGTATACATGTATATAGTGTCTGTGGTATCTATAGTTCTTCTGGTGTCTGCATAGAGGGAGGTCTATCAGTTTATTAGTGTCTATACAAGATGTTTCTATATACATCATTTTAGGTAGTGATGTATCACAATTTATTTCCACTGGCAAAGAAATGATCCATAGCTCAGTTATGAAGGTAATTCCCTCTTCTGTGGAAATGAATTCCATTATACCACAGCTTACATTTATGTATTTATATCAAATGTGTTAATTTCATTTTTACTTAGCAGTTTAGTTAATAATTATAATAAATATTAATGAGGGAACTGTCTATTCTCAACCTCTGTATAGCTGCACCTGCAATAGGTTTTGGAATCCCTTTAATGCCCTCATCTTCTGTAGGAACTGAGAGCCTCCCCATAGAACTACTTCCCATCTTTTGTCAAATGCTATGTCGCAGTGACAACAATACTCATCTTGCAGCCAATTTCCTGTGGGTTTTGATGTCCTACAAGATGTAAACTAAAAACTTTTTGGGGAACTGTGACTTTTTTTCTTCTTTGACGCTGGGAAGTGAAAAACAAAAATATAGAAGCACATAATTCCTTTCATTTCCATTCTTATTAACTTCTTCTGCTGTTAGGATTGCCTTTAAAGTGTTTTTTTTTTTTTTTTTTACCTCATACTTTGCTGTCAAGGCATTGAAGAATGGTTGTACAGATGCCCTGCTGTTTAGGTGTTACTTTACACTTGAAACACATCAAACCAAGAGTCTCTCTTTTATTTCTTTTTCTAATAAGAAGCAAGTGGCTGAGTAAGGATGGGCTGGAGACAGTGCTTCTTAAAGACAATCTCCACCAGGCAGTAGATCTCACTGAAAAGTTGTGGGGTTCTTTGTTTTACCATCACCTCCTGATTTTATTCTTCTTTTCTAAATAGCGTCTTTGCTTTTCCTGTAGGTGCTTAACCTAAGACGAAAGCTCTTTGCCTTCCTTGTCCTACTTTCTGTAACAGGAAAGCCGTCACCTTCATCTGCAGGTAGACAGCGCCAGTTGTCCCCCTCTGAGCTCAGTGTGGTGAGGTCGGCAGGATCAGAACTTCCCATACCGTTTGATGGTGTAAAATTGTCTTTTGGCCTTGACCATCTATCCTCATCTGTCCCACATGCTGATAACAGTTTGGCAGGGTTTTCTGAGGAGGAGGTGTGGACATTGCCTGTTGCATTAACCCTTTGAGGACAAGGCTTCATCTTTGAGAATGGCCCAAATCTGCAATTATGTGTTGGCCCAGGATTTGGTGGGTTGCCTCCTGCTGCTACACACCAGCCCTGAAGGCAAGTGCTAGTCGACCAGCCCTTGGAGTAAGATGTTAGAAGCTTCTTGCACAAACCACCGAGGGGTGTGTTTTAAGTTAAAGGACTGAAGAAGTTGGGAGTAAGTTGTGTTTCATCCCTTCTCTCCCTTGTGCAGTGGAAAGAGCGGAAGAAGTTGTTCAAACTGTCACTTTATGAAAGTTGCAGAGTTAAATTCCACGCTGTCATTTGTGTCTCCTTTCCCGCATATCTGGATTAAAGACCGATGTCACAACTTGGCTTTGCAACTTGAGCTTAGGAAGGAGAACAGCTACAGAGGAGGCAGCTCCTGGTTAACACGCAAATATGCTTGATAGTTGGTGAAAAGGGCAAAGAAAGCATGAAAGGTAAATAGATTTACATTTAAATGAGCCACATGCTGGAGGTTTTCCCCAGTATAAAAGTCGCTCTTGAAAAAAACTGTGAATGTGACAATATGAGTGTTTCATCCAAACAAAATTCATAAGATTTTAATAAGAGAAACAAAAATGTAAAGAAAACCACACAAATTAGGGACTTGATTCTGTGCCCTTGGCTGTGTTGGTGAGCAGCAGTCTATAGGAGCACCTGCATGGTGTGCAGAGCCCAGGCCTTTGGTACTGATGTGTGAGAATGAGCACTCAGTGGACAGAAGGAGCAAAGAATGGGTACATTTATAGGGTGCCTTGGTCTTTCATCTCAGCCTGCAAGTGTGCAGGTCTTGCTAATGCAGGCAGAGTGACAATAACCTTGGATTTTATATCCTAAAACGAGAGTTTGTCTTCAATTTCACATGAAGCAAAGGAATGGGAGGTGTAAAAGAAAAACTCCACAGGATAGAAAAAGAAAAGGGTACATTTGATTCCAGATCACTGGTTCATGCTGTCATTTCTTCCTTCCAACCTTCCTTATTCTTATCACTTGGATCTTTGGTATGTTTCAGACTGAGGCAGTTGTTAGCCAGTTGTTTACGTGTTACCAGTGATTACTTAATTTTTTTCAGCTTTAGAATATAATTTTAACCCTTATGCTTTCCTTTGCTGAAGATTTGGTAGAATTTAGAAACATGATGGAAGAAATGATTGAGATGAAAAGGAATCTGTACCACGTATAAGGGAACAAAAGTACTGAGTGAAATCCATCTTCTTAGATGTTAAATTCTTTATAGTGGTTTCATTGCAAGCATTTGCTGGATAGACACTAATCCTGGCTACAGATTGCCAGCATGATTGTAGTATACGTAAAATAAGAATCTTGAATTCTTTCATGATATTTTGAAAAAGCATAACATGGAGTAACAAGAGAGCGGCTCTGTTTCATTCGAGCACATATACCTCCTTTTAAAGTCTGATCTTAACAGCATTTTCAAAATGGTATAATACTTGAAAGTTTTTAAACATAATTATTTCAAGCTACATTCACACAAATGTTAAAAATAAGAACTTTGCTGCATGACTCTTCTGTTTTGAAATGACCTGAGCTGAAATACTTAATCACAGTTATCTGTTGTTTCATGTGATGTGTTTGTGCTTTCAGAGGCTTAGCAACTATCCTGTAGGTCAGATTGTATAATTGTATGTGCTTGGAGGAAGACTTGCTACTATTCAGCCTTGTGAGAAACAGCAGTGAATGTTTTGTATTTCCTAACTGAAAAAGTACTGCATATGAAACTAAAAGCCGAATTTTGTTGTTGCTTTAACAGCTGCTTTCTTCTTTTGTGATTTTCTGGCAACATTTAATCACAATTTGCAAGGTTCAGTACTGTATATGTGATATCTACTGTACTGTTCTACATTTTTCTCTCTCTCTGAGCTAGAGTAGGTGTTCTTGGGTTGCTAATCATTATCTTCTTTGCACTGTTGCGTGCATAAACAAGCTATAGATGTGTTTACGATACAGATACCCACATATTCCAGATGTGTTCCAGAGAAGAAGGTCAAAAGTGAAGTGTCCTTACCCCTACTCTACTGGAAACACGTTCTTTTGAAGTTTGTAATTGTAATTGTGAGAGATTGCAAGCAAATTCTAAATTCCACTTAATACACTTAATAATTAACTCATTATACAAAAATAGATTATTTTTATCAATTAATGATCCCCCTCTTAACCTAACCATAGTTTTCTTTCCTGAACGAAAAACTAAGGTAGACTTAATGTATGTAGAATACGTGCACTGAAGCAGTGGAGAAAAAGAGAACGTGTTTACTGTCAGTTCCCAACTATCCTATTCAGGAAGAGTATCTTAAATTTACATCACCAGTTGCATTACTTGAGAAGGAAAAAAAGACAGGATCCCTGTTGGGTGTCTGTGTAGCTTATGCTGAGTAAATATTGACAAAGTAGTCTAAAGAGCAAACACTTTGACATTTGTAAGGTCCACTGGAAGGTCTTGTATATATTTATACAGCAAGAATGAGTACAGCATACCAATTTTCTTGAACTAGCTCCTGACATAGCTCCTGACATAATTCTGCATGGGCTTTCTTGTTGAGAAAGGTATGTTTAAATGTGAATGGGTCATTTGTTATACCCATAATGAATATCCTTCAGCTGCTCGTAGTGAGTTGCTGCAGAAGGTTGCGTCACCCACTTTTACTCTTTCCTCCTTTAAAATATGATACTCCTAATAATGATGATAACTTCTTGAAAATCTCATTTTTTTATTATTGCAACTGGGGATTCTTTTACTTTGTAGGAATTTTTGATGTTTGTTGTACTCTATATTTATTAAGGATTGAGTCTCAAAACTGTAATGAGCAAAAAATGCTTGCTTAATTTAAATTGTGAATCTGTCTGTTAAGAAATGCATTAGGGGTAGGAGAAGCATAAGACATATTAATTGACAGACAGGAACTGCTGTCTCTGAGGTTGATACAAGTAATTTATTACTTTAGAAATGAATGCCACCTCCAGAATGTGCTTCATTAATTTCAAATTTAGTTTTAATTTCAAGCTGTTGCCCCTTGAGAAGAATAAGGTGGCAAATTATGTTTGAAGAGCAGATTTTTTTCTTGCTCGGAAGAAACACTAAATTTTAACTGTTTAATTTTACAAATAAGTGTAGTTCATTGGCTGAAACACTTGAGTGAAAGTACGATCAGCAGAAACTAACTTATTTTTCTTCTCTTCATAATAGCCTATGTTTCAGATGAACTAAAAGCAGCAGCACTGGTGGAAGAAGATGTAGAAGCTGATGAAAACACAGCTGATGGAGAGCCTTCTGCAAAATATGCATGTCCAGAAAAAGACTTCAGTAAGAACTGCCAAAGCTACCAAAACTCTCCAGCAGCTGAATTTTCAAGCCATGAAATGGACAGTGAGTCACATATCAGTGAGACAAGTGACCGCATGGCAGACTTTGAGAGCAGTTCTATTAAAAATGAAGAAGAGAGCAAGGAGGTTTCAATACCACTTGAAGACTCTACCGTATCTGATAGTTTAGAACAAATGAAAGCTGTATATAACAACTTCCTCTCCAATTCCTACTGGTCCAATCTCAATTTGAATCTTCACCAGCCAATTTCAGAAAAAAACAATGGCAGCAGCAGCAGTAGCAGCAGCAGCAGCAGCAGTTGCGGAAGTGGCAGCTTTGACTGGCACCAGACTGCGATGGCTAAAACACTGCAGCAAGTGTCTCAGAGCAGAATTCTTCCTGAACCAAGCCTTTTTAGCACAGTTCAATTGTACAGACAAAGCAGTAAGCTTTATGGCTCTATATTTACTGGAGCCAGTAAATTCCGCTGTAAAGACTGCAGTGCTGCCTATGATACTTTAGTAGAATTAACAGTGCACATGAATGAAACGGGACATTATCGAGATGACAACCATGAAACTGATAACAATAACCCTAAAAGATGGTCCAAACCTCGTAAACGTTCTTTGCTTGAAATGGAAGGGAAAGAAGATGCCCAGAAAGTATTAAAGTGTATGTACTGTGGTCATTCATTTGAATCTCTTCAGGATTTGAGTGTTCATATGATCAAAACAAAACACTACCAAAAAGTGCCTCTGAAGGAACCTGTTACACCTGTAGCAGCTAAAATTATCCCAGCTACTAGAAAGAAAGCATCACTAGAGCTTGAACTTCCAAGTTCTCCAGATTCCACAGGTGGGACACCAAAAGCACCAGTCTCAGACACCAACGATGCACTTCAAAAGAATTCCAATCCTTACATTACACCAAATAATCGCTATGGTCACCAGAACGGTGCCAGCTATGCCTGGCACTTTGAAGCGAGGAAATCTCAAATTCTGAAGTGCATGGAATGTGGAAGTTCTCACGACACTTTGCAGGAACTCACTGCCCACATGATGGTGACAGGACATTTCATTAAAGTCACCAACTCTGCCATGAAAAAAGGGAAGCCTATTATAGAAGCCCCAGCAACGCCTACAATAACATCCTTAGTAGATGAGAAGGTCCAGTCTGTGCCGCTAGCTGCCACCACTTTCACATCTCCTTCCAATACGCCTTCTAGTGTTTCCCCTAAATTAAATGTTGAAATAAAAAAAGAAGTAGATAAAGAAAGAAGCACTGCTGATGACAAAATGAAAGATAAAGAAAAGTCAAGTGAGGATGAGGAGAAGTATGATATCTCTTCAAAATACCATTACTTGACTGAAAACGACCTAGAAGAAAGCCCTAAAGGGGGACTGGATATATTGAAGTCTTTAGAAAACACAGTTACGTCAGCTATAAATAAAGCCCAGAATGGCACCCCGAGCTGGGGTGGCTACCCCAGCATTCATGCTGCTTATCAGCTGCCTAATATGATGAAGCTGTCATTGGGTTCATCTGGGAAGAGTACACCGTTAAAACCCATGTTTGGAAACAGTGAATTAGTATCGCCATCTAAAAGCCAGCCCTTGGTATCTCCACCAAGCAGCCAGACCTCACCTGTGCCAAAAACGAATTTTCATGCCATGGAAGAATTAGTAAAGAAAGTCACTGAGAAGGTGGCTAAAGTAGAGGAAAAAATGAAGGAGCCCGAAGGCAAGCTTTCTCCAATGAAGCGTGCAACGCCTTCACCGTGCAGTAGTGAAGTCAGTGAACCTCTTAAAATGGAGGCCTCCAATGATGGTGGCTTTAAAAGCCAACAGAACAGCCCAGTCCCTCAAAGAGATGGTTGCAAGGACAGTCCAACTGTAGAACCTGTGGAAAACGGGAAAGAGCCTGCTAAGTCAATCGTAGGTTCTTTAAGTAGCAGCACGGCTATCATTACTGATCACCCCCCTGAACAGCCATTTGTAAACCCATTAAGTGCACTGCAGTCTGTCATGAATATTCACCTTGGGAAGGCAGCAAAGCCATCTTTGCCCGCGTTGGATCCAATGAGCATGCTTTTTAAAATGAGCAACAGTTTGGCAGAAAAGGCTGCAGTGGCCACCCCACCTCTCCAGTCCAAAAAAACAGACCACTTAGACCGTTATTTTTATCATGTCAACAATGACCAACCCATAGATTTGACGAAAGGCAAGAGTGACAAAAGCTGCTCTTTGGGTTCAGCGCTTTTGTCATCCACATCGACATCTTCTGCATCTTCTTCATCTACAGTGACAACAGCAAAGACATCTGCAGTCGTGTCATTCATGTCAAACTCGCCGCTACGCGAGAATGCCTTGTCAGATATATCTGATATGCTGAAGAACCTGACAGAAAGTCACACATCAAAATCTTCCACACCTTCCAGCATATCTGAGAAATCTGACATTGATGGTACCACAATAGAGGAACCAGAAGAGAGTACACCAGCTCAGAAAAGGAAGGGACGTCAGTCTAACTGGAACCCTCAGCACTTGCTCATCTTGCAGGCCCAGTTTGCAGCTAGTTTACGGCAGACTTCAGAGGGGAAATACATAATGTCAGACTTGAGCCCTCAAGAAAGAATGCACATTTCCAGGTTTACGGGACTTTCAATGACCACGATTAGCCATTGGCTAGCCAATGTGAAATACCAGCTCCGAAGGACGGGGGGAACTAAGTTCCTTAAAAATTTGGACACTGGGCATCCAGTGTTCTTTTGTAATGACTGCGCTTCACAGATCAGAACTCCTTCAACTTATATCAGTCATCTTGAATCGCATCTGGGTTTCAGGTTAAGGGACTTGTCCAAACTGTCCAGTGAACAGATTAACAATCAGATAGCACAAGCAAAGTCACCGTCTGAAAAGCTGGTGACATCCTCTCCAGAGGAAGATATCGGAACTTCTTACCAGTGCAAACTTTGTAACAGGACTTTTGCAAGCAAGCATGCTGTTAAACTTCATCTTAGTAAAACACATGGGAAGTCACCAGAGGATCATCTTCTGTATGTTTCAGAGTTAGAGAAGCAGTAGCATTTGCTTTTGATTAAAATAACTGTAATTTGCTTTGAGGAAAACTGTCAAAGACGCCTTAAAGCTACTGTTTAATTCTTGGCACATGTTCTTATTTTAACTCCAGAGTCGCTCTGGGCTGAACTGTTTTGTATAACTGTACAGTGTTTAGAGGTGCATAATCAGCTGTTGTTACTGGTAAACTATGAAGGTTAAAATGCAGTGGTAAGTGTTTGGAACTTTGTGTAAATTGGATTTAGTTGCTATGCATCCCTCTGATGCATCAAGCTGCATGCATTAACAGACAGTTTAATTAAGCATTTATAACTGATTCTGGTGCACTTTTTTCATGTGACCTAAGTGTGCTGGTATTTCTCACCCTGTAATCTTTAGCCCTCTGAGTACTTTGAAGCACTTTTGCATTAATTTGGTAAAAATGTATGGATATGGTTTTTTTTAAACCCTTACCAGCTTAGTTCTGATTACAAATATGAACCTCCATTTATGCAGAGGTGTCTCACACCTTGAAATTTAAAACTATGATTTTCACATTGAAACATAGATGTATATATTGTATAGATTTCAAAATCTCTTATGGAAAATGTGATTGTGGTTAATGCCATTTTCTTTTTCTTCAGCATTTTTAGCAACAGTGTTTTTTGTACCTGATAAGCCCCAGGTATGAACTGCTATATATAGTGTATATTTCATTTTTTAGGCCTAACGGTTTTTCTTTTAACATCCGAACGTTGTATATTGTATGATGAAAGATACCACAGATAGCATTTATAAAGTATTCAGAAACATTATTCTTAAAGCAAAGTATGTTTTGTTTTGTTTTGCTATACAGTACATCTATATTAATAGAGGTTCATGTTTAAATTATACATATTTATTAGTGTTGCTATCATTTGTTTGTTTTTCCTTTTTTGTTCTTTTCTAATACCGTCTAAAGAAACAGAAGCCACGGACTGCATTCCTGGCATGCATTATAACTGTTTTGCACAACGTGACTTTTAAAGGTATTTATTAGTAAAAAAAAAAAAAAATAATAATAAAAGAAAATAAAAAGAGAAAATTCAAAATAAACTCAGTGCTCAAAGGGTTAAATCTATTTGAAAAACTTGTACTGTATTTCCTAAACATTGATAAAGCCTTTAAAATGTTTGTACTGTAATACTTTGCTTAAAAGTTATGAGGCATTCTGTGATATAACCTCTTTTACTTATTTATAAGCGCTCTTGGTTGTTATTTCCTATTGTAGAATGCCTTTTTATTTCAATTGGTAACTTTCTGTTTTGTTCTGCCTAATTATTCTCCCAAGATTCCATACTGCAGCTTTATCTTTAGGCATATGAAAGGTAACCCGTGGTTACCAGCACACTAAGTGATTCTGTTCGTCTCCATTTTTGGCAGTTAATTTGCAGAAGTAACTGACAGCTGACACCATATGAGAATCTATGTATAAAATATTGGCATGTAAACAGCACAGACACTGTAATGCACTCTGTGCCCTGTTTTGTTGTTGACAATGAAGCACCATTATATGACTCTTCATATAACCTTTTTTTCTACAGCAGCATTAAAATTGTCTTTTTGCTATAATTTTGTGTTGCGTTCACAATTATGTCTGAAATGTGCTACGACTAACGAGCACATTAAAATTAAATTGTATGCTATCTGTTTATGACTGAAGCTTGAGTAGGTTTCTTCATCTGCCAGGTGCTGGCAGTCAAAAGCTGCACATAAATCACTGGAGTTTTAGTGAACTTTAGCATTTAAAGAGCAGGGTAGCACTTATTCAAAGGCTGCATTAACAATTTTTTTTTTTCCTCCGGAACAGATAAATGAGCATTATAACTCCTTTTTAAACATCAGGTAAGGCTGGCTGCGAAGACAGGCTTTAGAAGCAACGTGCGGCAAAGCAAACTGGCACTTCTCCTCTGCGCCTGCAGCCCGGTGGGGAGCCGTGCGGCTCTCCCTGCCCAGCTGGGCACGTGTTGGAACGGCACCGCCGTGCTCCTGGGGCAGCTGGAGAGGCACCTGCGGCTGGAGAGCTCCTGGAGCCACTGGGAAGGGAAGCCTCTGCTGGCCTTCGGTGCTGGGGCACAGTGGGGAAGAAAGGTGGATAAATGTGTCAAAGGAACGGGAGCGTTTAGATGAGAATGATGGGCTGCTACTGGTGTTGACAGGTCACCCCCATCAAAACCATTGGAAACAATTCACATCTCCAAATTACCTGTATTTTAACCATAGTTATGCATGTCAAGAATGTATTTTGCCAGGCAGGTGAAATCAGAGGCTAGGAATGGTTCAGGGAGCCAAAACCACCGTTGTGGCACTTAGGAATCATGTTTTAAGTGAGAGCTCCCATCTGAATGTCAAACCTCCAGTTTATTTAAAACAAAAATCCACTGTCTTCCAATAAGTGAATTAAATGTGTTTCGTGCTTTTTCTCCTTCCTCTCTGACCATGAAAGCCAGTGCCATGTCTTGCCCAGTGTAACTGAGTGTTCTGTTCATTCTGCAGCCAGTACTGCTAAGAAGACTCGATGAATGGGATTCACAATTAGGGCTCTGCGCTTTTGCCTCCTCTTTTGGCTCACAGTTGTATCTGATTTTAAGGTCATTTGTGTGTCAGTGCTATGGCCTCCGCTCAAATTCCAGCAATGAAATCACGGCGTGCGGCTCTGCTGTTTGCCAGCCCCATCCCAGGAGTGCCCATTGTACCGAGGAGGTGCAGCCCAGCCAGCCCCTGCCCTTCAGGAGGACTCCCTGGCGGCCCTCTGTGCTTTTCTGCATATCGATGGTCTCAGTCTAAATGCAGGCACACTTTTTGCATCTACGGCAGAGAATTCCTCCTCTGAAAATTAGAACAGCTTAAATATAGTGTTTGGTTGCAAAGCAGAAACTCACACATAAGGAGACGGGCAGATTATTGCATATATTGTCAATCAATTTATTTTTAAGATGCACCGTTGACTTATACTAGTAATGGTAAAAGCTCTATATGCAATACTGTTATCTGGGGCTCGGGAGGGAGGAAAAGCAGAAGGTTGCAGTCTTTTGCAGTGTTCATTCCTTTTATTTTTTAAATAGACACAAGGAGTTGATGATTGCAAATGCCAAATGCCTCTGGTGCAGCTTCATCCAGTCTGATGAAGTCCCTCCCAGGGCCTGACCCTCTGGATCCGAATGTCCAGGGAGGAGATAGAAGCAGGGGAAATTTCAGGGAGCAGCCAGATCTCTGTGCACCAGAGATGACTTTTAAAATACAGTTTTAAAATATTCTTCAAACTTTGCAAATGAATGGCTACTCAGGATCTGCGTATCCTCAATTTATTAAAATAAAGTTCAGCTTGCATTTCAGAACCTTCAGGACTGGCATACCAATGTGATTTCACACTATAAAGAATTTAGAGAATCAGTGAACTGGAATAATGTCCTTTCCATCAATACACTGATATGTATATTGGCACGGTAACCATTAGTGCTAACCAAATCACCAACCTGACTGTATGAAGATAATTTTTGCCCTATTAGACATGAAGGTACAAATGTGGGATTCTAAAATATGTATCTGAGCTCCAACTTTTGTGTTGCATTTGACGTTTTATTTAGGAAGATGCAGATCAGATGTGAGAGAAAACAAAATGCCTCAAGAAAGAGTTTAAAAATGAGATTGTGATGGGTGGGAAGAGCTTTAAATCACAGGTGTATAAAGGTGACCCTGGTCTAACCCCACCCAAGTAGTGGCTTGTTGCAGCATACTGTATATCTTCCAGCCATCACATTTACGCAGTATCTTAAAATAACATTTGTGATAAATGTGCAATTTAACTAATTTATGGTGCTATGATGTGCTCAGGGCTACATGCAAGATGAAAATCTTAAATGGAGCTTGAACAGCTCACTTCACAACAAGAAATCAATATGCCAGATCTTAGCTGTTCACTGAAGTCAACATTTAGCAAACAAATAAATAAATAAAAGCAACTAGAAGAACAAAAAGAACAGTACCAGCAAATGGATCTATGAGTTTTAGTGAGCAAGAAATCTATAATTAACCAAAATACGACTTTCAAACTAGGGTAAGGAACTTTCTGAAACCTCACTTTTCTTAGAATCTTAATTATATATATGTGGGTTTTTTTTGTATTGAACTTGAAAGTATATTGTTTTACTTCTGCAGTTGCTTTTGTGGTAAACACTATATGCGATTTCTTATCTAAACCAAGGCAGATAAGTGTTATCAGCCTGGGAATGATCTGTTGCACTTCAATACAGCTACATATCTTGGTGTATGCAGCTAGGCAGAAATGTGACTGCATTTTATGATAGCAAAAATTTTGGCAATACTGTGAGATTTAAGAAAATATTGGCATGCATAGAAGAGGAGAACCTTTAATTTTGTAAGTTCTTATTTCAGCTGCAACAGAAAAAGAAGTAACTGTGCTGCAAGTGACGACAGAGACAACTGGTAATAAAGCTAACTTTAATACATTTTACATTTCAAAATATGCTTCCAGAGAGCCTTATGTATTTCTTAGAAAAATACCGAATGGTGGCAGTCATTCTTGCATACTTTCTTAGGTTGAGAACATGTTGGAGCTTTGCTGGGTTCTCAGTTACCCACGGTGCTCAGCGGATCAGAATGCAGAACTGGTCACAAAGCACAAATTGGTCGTGAAAAGTAAACAAAAGAGAGTTCCAAAGTTGCAAAACTTTTTAAAAAGTCACTGAGTTTTCTCTGAGAAAAGAGTGAACCAATTGCGTACGGTCAGGCGGTTGCAGAGGGAGCACTCCTGTGTAACTGCCTTGGGTAATCCTAGTGCACACATAGAATCTCCAGCTTAAAGGACCCAGCAAATTCTCTTCTCCTGGGTCTTGGCAGCGAGCTGTGCCTTCCAGCCCTGGGTTGACCTGCTGTGGGGAAACGAGAGAACAAGAAATAATTGCTGACTGCCATATGAAAGCGGTTTTGTTGCTCAGGGTGTGGTAGCAGTGAATTTTGTTGAGCTTTCAGTAATTATGCTGTAATAATGAAAAGCTTGTATATGTTCATGTCTGTGTAACTGCCGCCCTCACTGAGGAGTATTTGCATAAGAAGTCAATTTTTTTGTTATTATTTTTATTTTTTTAACCGGTGAAGGAAGAAAGAATTGGGGTCATTTACAGAAGGGAGCAGAATTATGTATTAAAGCATCATTATACGTGTCTGAAAGCGCTGGAGTAATCGGCGAGGTTACAATCTGTTTTCAGGCCTTGGTTTGGGGCAGTAATTTTCACTAAATGTTCAGCATGAGAAAGATGACTACGTTTTACTAATGCTTAGCTTTATGATACTTAGCTTACCTGCTGTATTCATTATCTACTACATACACAAACATGGTACAGGTGTTACATAAATTGATTTTTTTACCTGTAAAACCATAGTCATTTATATACTTTGTATCCTGCTACATGTTAGGGTAGTTAGTTGTTCGTTTGTTTGTTTGCTTTTCAGCAGTAAATTATGATATTTAGGTGGGACACATTAACTTCCTCAGCAGCTGTTGCTTGATTCACTTCACTATATTTATAGCTTGGAATGCACTTCTGGTTAAATCATCTTTTAAGATAATTAAAATCAGATACACACTTTAGAATGGATGGATACATCCACACCACTCACCAAGTTCATTTATAGAACCTTTATTGAAATGAAAATGTGCAACTGCAAATCATACTCTATAGCAAGGTGCCTATCTTTTATTGTAGGAGTGTTTAAAAAGTAAAATTAAAAATTACAACCCAGGCCAGCGATGCCAGGAGATGAAATTTTAAAGTAATAATGTGAAGGGACATTTCTCTGCATCTTGGGTTTAAGGTTGTTGGTCTGTCTGAGGAAATAAAGGCAGTCATAGAGCAGGCAAGGAGAAAGGAGCGAGGGTATGGCCGTCCTGCCCATCTCCCAGCTGTAGAGATGTTCAGATTTCAGGGGGCCGAGAAGAGCGCTGGTCTTTTGTGAGCTAATTTCCTGATTCCTTACCCCTTGATGCCTGAATTAAGGACTTTGGTCACAAGGGAAATGAATTTCAAATGATTTGGCATTGTAGAGAAGCCTGCATTAGGCCTGTCTGCCCCGTTCCCTTTCCTGTGGAGAAGATAGCGTCCATCTTTTTTTTTTTTTTTAATTTTATTTTTCATATCAAAAATAGAAATGAAGAGAAGGTAACTTTTAAACTTTAATATAAATTAACAATGAAAAATACTTCTTTATTAAGCTTCAACATATCACATTCTTTCTTGCAGGGTAGGAAACAGGGGACATGTTTATAGCCATCATCATTGTGAGTTAGTGACCTTTCTAGCCAAGCGAAATGAAATTACTTCAAAATGGAATTCTTTTTAATTGGCGCATTTGTAGGTGGCAGGGAAAGGAAGAGGGTTTGTTAAAGTGTGTGTGCAGTGTAACGCCTGCAAAGAAGCGTGAGGCACGCCTGAAGTGTGCTCAGCTGCAAACCTGTGCTGAGGGAGAATGAGGGAGGTGTGTCGGGAAGCGCAGCCGTGTTCTCGGCTCTTTTTTTCTAAGCTGGAGGTACAGTCACTGCAGTTCCGCCTCAGTGACCATGAAACCGAGTCGGCAGAAGCTGAAGGACTCCGCTCCTGAAAGCCTCATCAGGACTTGTCATCGCTCTAATGAATATCATTTAAATTGCTTTGTATATTGGTGGAGTTTGGATGTCGATTTAATTTGTGCATGTGTTTGAGTTCTTCTGCTTGGCTAGGCTAACAGAGAGCAACAGCCTAATGAAAAGTGAGTTGGTGACAGCGTGATGAGCCCCAACCCAATCAAATGTGTTTGAAGGGCTGTTTTGACAGGGATCTTAAAAGTAGATCTAGGAGAGAGGAGCACTGCTTTAGTTCTGTGCAATTGTTTCAGGCTGAGATTACTGCTCTTTGTACCTCCAAACGGTTGAAAATTTTCTCTGTTCTCTGGCTTGTGTTAAAGCGTGAATTCATCACGGGGTGGTGTGTAGGGCAGCCTAGAGGTATGGGATCCCCACTGAGTGGGTGTCGGGATGCAGCCCTTGCCCTCTGCCTGCCCACCGCCATGCCTGCGGCCTAGGCCCGGCCTGCCGGGAGGCTGCACAGTGCTGGTAAAATAGTCACATACGTCCCATAAATTGCACTGAGTCTTCCAATTGCTGATCAAATGATCGCTTTTTCCCTCTTACATGCGAATTTGGAAGATAAAAATGTGGTCTTGATTTCTGTGTGCCACTGGAAAGACAAATCGGTTTCCAAACCAGAGCTGCTGTCAGAAGGGAAGCATGAAGCAGCGCTTCCCTGTTGTATAGATGAACCCAACAACAACCCAAAGAAATGATTGCACGAGGAAAATTGGATCACAGGAAAAGTCTGCAGTCTGGGTACTCGTATCTAAGAGATGATTAATACGTCAGACAAATTGTTCAGCAATGGTTCATGCAAACAGACCCGCTATAATTCTGCCAAAGTCAGTGAGATCAATGTGCTCTGTTGAGTGATCGCGGCACTGACCACTCAACGGAGAGCTCCTAAGGGCAGCAGTGACTTATGCTGATTTCACACCCCCCATGATATCAAAACATATGAGTATCTCCAACTTCCTCTGACCCAAAACCATGCAGAACTTTGAGGAGATACTTGCTGTCTCAGTGGTGGACGTGACGCTTACCTTCTCCATTGGGCCAGATTTTGTGAATGCCACGTGCTTTTAAAACTATTATTATTTTTTTAACATTGTAAGTATTTTAATGAAACCATTGCCCCCTGACAATTTACCATCAATAATTTGAATGAAATTGCTTCAGTAAGCATCTTACATTCAATGCAAGATTTGGGCAGAGGGTATGAAAACTCAGAAGACAAAAGATGAAGGGAAATCTGTGATACAGAGTGTATGTAAGTCTGCAGCAGGAAAGGGGAAAAAGGAAAAGGGGAAAAGGAAAGGGGAGTAGAGCACATTCGAATTTGGGGCATGTATTTGAGTATGTAATGTTAAAAATATAAATTAGGTGCTGGAGAAGCACAAAGCACCCACTTGTACTTCCTTAGTAGGGCTTTTATTAAAGGCACCAGAAGGGATTCCACGGAGGGAGAGATCAAAACGGCAGTTTCATCAGCAATAGTATATTAGCAGCTTCTCAGGAAGCACTGAACAGCAGGCAAATCCACACCAACCCACAGGTGCAGGCACATTATATTGTAAACAGTTCTGATCCCATAGAAACCCTCCGACACATGTAATACTCTCTCTTCCCTTGTTCCTGCACTCAGAAAGCTGTTTTAACCCCTCTTCTGCTGGACACAGCTCACACTCAGCACGCTCCTCCCTTGGTAAGCAGCATGCTCTGCAAACATGCCTTCCTCCTCCACAACCCTTGTAGCAGGCTGTTTACTGGGCTTCCCTGCAAACTTCTCTTTAAAAGTAGTTGTTTTGAGGGGGATGGTAAAGGCCACTGACATGTTGGGGACATCCAGCACCAGACCATGAAGATTCCCATCCTGCATCCTCTCTGCTCTCCTTGTCAGGGGGAAGCTGGGCACTTAGGCTGCCTTGCAAACAACGGGGTCAGCAAGCATCTGGTGATTACAGGGGGATTTGTGAAGCTGGTCAGGCACACAGCAGTGTAACCAAGTACCTGTGAATGAAACGCTGTAGAGCAGCTGGAGCACGTGTGCTGCACCGCTCCAAGCCAGAGCTTTTCTTCCATCTGCACCTGGCCCTGAAGCCCTTCAGGTGTCCCAAGCTGCTCCCCAGCTCCCAGCATGTTTTCCTTCTGAAGCTGGGTGGCTGGAATTCCCCACACACAGCTGGGGCAGAGCCCAAAGAGCCCCTTCTGCCTTCCGCTCGCTCAGCTGCTGGCTGTCAGAGCCCAGCACTGCCCAGCTGGTGTGTGTGATGGTGGTCAATGGGAGAAGGCTAGAAGAATCCCACCAGCTCCTGTGCTGGAGGTGGGTAGTGTTATGGTCCTGGGCTCCTCTCTGGCTGTTCCTGGAGATGTTGTGTGCTTGGCTTTATGGTTGTGGTGAAAAAGGTAAGTCCTGTGAGCTGCTACCTGTAAGTTTAACTTGCAAACCCAATGCATTTACAGTAACGATGATTAGCCTGAGATAAAGGCGATAGTCTCTTTAAGAAAAAAAATTAAAATCACAGACTTTTTACTCACTCCTGTGTAACTTTGGCTAACATCAATTTAACAGTATGTGGCTTTTTCACAGTTTTCTGTTGGGCTGTTCTGTTTTCTTGAAATTGCTCTGCTTATTTTGGGGCTGTGGAGAGAAAAAAATGAGTTTTTAATAGAATTTTAAAACAGCTCAGCTGTGCTTTCTTGTATTTTTAAGCTATGCAGCAAGACCGTCTATACAACAGCTCAACAAAAAAAGGAGCTTTTCTTGTTGTTTATAGCTTTGTTGCTGTTCAGACCAAGCAGCCTGTTGATGTGGCAAGCAGGTGGCATGATGCTGAGTGTACATGACAATATATATGTAATACCATTTCCTTTAAGGAAGCTTGTGTGCTATTTCTCATTGCTGAGCTAAAGGTCAAGGTGTCAGGTGGCTCTGCAGCAAGCAACAATTCTCCGAGCTGCAAAACTTTGGCTGAAGTTGGTGACATTAACAAAGATGGAGGCAAATTGGAGGGAATCCAGAGGAGAGCAACAAGAATGATTAGGGGTTTTTCAAACATGACTTATGAGGAAAAGTTAAAAGAATTGGATTTGTTTAGTCTAGAAACAAGAGGGCTTAGAAGGGACGTGATAACAGTCTTCAGCTATGTTACAAAACAAATAAGTTGTTATAAAATGGCTGCTTATCAAATGTTCAGTGCACCTACCAAAGGCAGAAAGGTGGTGTGTTGTTGGTCGACACTTGGCTAAATGTGAGCCAGCAGTGTGCCCAGGTGCCCAAAAAGGCCAGCGGCATCCAGGCTTGTATCAGAAATAGTGTTCCCAGCAGGAGCTGGAAAGTGATCTTTCCTGCTCTCTGTACTCTGCGCTGGTGAGGCTGCAAGCAAGACATTGAGGTACTGGAGCACGTTCAGAGAAGGGCAACAAAGCTGTGAAGGATCTGGAACACAAGTCTTAAGGAGGAGGCTCAGGGGAGACCTTATTGCTCTCTGCACCTCCCTGGAAGGAGGTGGTAGTGACATGGGGCTTGGCCTCCTCTCCCCCGTAACAGCAACAGGACAAGGGGTCTCAATGTGCACCAGGGGAGTTTCAGGTTGGATATTAGGAACAATGTCTTCTCCATAAGAGTGACCAGGCACTGGACCAAGCTGCCCAGGGAACTGGTGGAGTCGCCATCCCTGGAGGTGTTCAAGAAATGCATTGATGTGGTACTTAGGGACACGGTTTAGAGGACAGTATTGGTGGCAAGTGGATGGTTGAACTAGGTGGTCTTAGAGGTCTTTTCCAACCATAATGATTCTAGGATCAGTTGAGGAAAGAATCTTTCTTCTTTGTGAAGCTGTGCTCACCTTCCTGCCAGGTATTATTGCTGACCATTTCCATTTTAACCATTTAACACAACTTTAACACTTTTTCTGCCATCAGTTCCTCTCACCAGTTGTTTCCCATGCTGCATGGAAGCAGTGCTAGCTTTCTCTCTTGTGGCAGAGGGAGAGATGAACATGGTCAGCATGCATCATTGCTGCCTTGTCTAACCCCCTTCTGCAGGCATTGATGTAATAGTGCCTTGTTCCTGCAAAACAGGTGTAGCAGTGCTCCCATAGCCAGGTGCCAGCTGCAGGCACAGCTCCTGCTGCCCAGTTTTCCTCTTCCCCACATCAGCTATGCTACCAGGTTGCTCCCAACAGGAGTCAGGGACACTTTGCTCCTTTTTGCTGACAGCAGGAGCCCTCCCAGCATTTCAGTGCAGGCTTCAGGTTTCTCAGACCAGTGCACGTTGCACGGATAAGAGACAGCACCATTTAACCCTGTAATATGTAGCACGATGTATCCCGCAGTACAGCTGGAGTCCTAGTTACTCCTCAGGGAAGCCTATTATAACAGCACAATCCCATGTATCAGTAATAAAGTGTTTCGGAGACTCATAGGAATAAATAAAGCATGTTAACATTTGGGCTCTGTTAACAAATTTTACTTTAATCCAGTCTTCACTGCTCAGCTTACGGTTCAGCTTCCAAATACAGGCATTTAAGTGCCAAAATGGGGCTGCCAAGAGGTCCTGGGTTCTCCAGAACATCCACAGGGAATGGGCCCACAGAGCAGGGACCCACAGGTGTCTCCAGGGCCGTGTGTTTTTTGCCTTGATCCCCAGTGGACAATACATTCCAGGTGTTACACTTGTCTCGGGGCTCCTTGTGTAACGAAACACCTCCCTCTGCTTCTCATACAAATTCTTAGTGCACTTAGAATGTTCTGTATTTAGCAAACCTTGGCCAGGGAACTTAAGCATAGTTTGTGGTGTGTTTAAAATTTAGGAGCACTTTTTTGGTCTTTGGTATTTTTTTTCCTCTATGTAGGGTTTTTAAGTCCTTAAATATTCTGTCTCTGTTTCTTGTGTCCTTCCTCGTTCAGTAAAGGGTCTGCAGAGGAAGTCCACTTCCCAAGGTACAGGGACTGGATGCAAATATGGACTCAGCAGCTCCAAGAGGTGGTTACATACAGTCACCTCTTAATCTCGGGTCAAAATACCACGTAGGTGCCCTGTGAGAAAGGGAAAGGCTGAGGGATGGGAAGGAGGAAAGTTCACTTAGCAGAGTAACCCATGGAGCAGGTAGCAGGTGTGTGCAAGCTCTGCTAGGGGAGGAACAGGATTCACTGCTAGAAAACATTGCTTGTAACATGGCTGATAGCAGGCCATAACAGATAACAGATGAATCTGTTGAAAGACTTATTTTTAATAAGCTGTAGGAATTAAAATTGCAGTTTAAGGCTAAAACATTATTTGAGCTATGAAGTGTCATTCAAATACTGGTTACTGCTCAAGGACTGGTGCCACCATATACATGTGTGACACTGCATGCTGTAACACTGAGTGTTATGCTGTGCTGATAACCACCCGTTTGAGAAATAATGGCTTTGCCAGAGATACAGTCCTTTGTAGGGAGGGGCTGGTAAGGCAAAGATGAGGAAAGTTTCTGATGTGTTTCAAAGAAAAATGGAAGTGAGATGCTAACTTCTAAATTACTCTTCCTGAGCCTTATGGAGGGCTCTGGTGTAGTGTGCCTAGTGGTGTTCTGGGGCAGAACCTGAAGCTTCAGCCTTCCTTCAGCTGCAGCTCTGCCACATCTGGGGCCCTTCCTATTTCTCATACCTACTTATCCTCTCCTTAAACCTAACTTATCCTTAGCCTCCCCGTAACCCCAACAAATACCCTATTGTAACCATAACCTCAAAGCCTGTCCTAACTGTAACTTTAAGACTAATCCTAAATCTACCCCTAACCCTAAATATAACCATATCCTAGCACCAAAACGAACCCCAACAGAAACCCTGTCCATACTTATGTGTATGTCAAGCTGTACCTTTTTATGCTGATGCATTCCACTGGTGATGTGTCTCCCTAAATTCTTACAGGTGTCTTATAAAAAAAACCAAACAGGCCGTTTTTATTTTTTTAAGGAAGATAACGGTCTATTATTACAAATTGTAGCAGAAAATAATAGGTGTTACAGGAAATTTAAATTTATTTAGTTCCATTCTCTTGGGTGCATTACATATCGTGACCCTCCTGCCATTAACAAGCCTACTGTTAAATCCATCAGAATTGATCTATGTTTAGCTATTCGTTTTATGTATATTAATTTGAACAGAGCATTTATTTGGCTTAAATGTTATTTTCAGTGGTGGAATGTATGTTCCAAACGCGAGCACAGACGATTTGCTAGGATTTAGTTAGGAGGAATGTGGAATGTTAGTTTACAAAGATAATAACCGGGCTATTAAAGCCAACAACCCCTTTTAAAGCAAACATACCATTAAAATATAGGAACGGTTTATAGTGTAAATAAAATTGAGGATATGGATTATTTAAAGATAAAAATTTTAGGGGTAGCTATGAGGAAAAAGTTGAATAAAAATGTATTTAATTGCACCACATTTTTTTTTTCTAAAGTGAACTTCAAAATGCAAATAAAGGATGATAGTTTATGGGAGGGAAAAAGACAACTACACAGAGTGACATTAGAAATCCATTTTACTTATGGAGATGTATAATAGTGATTTGACTTTTATTTTCTAATCTGAACCAGATTTCAGGGAAAAAAAAAATTGTGCCTAAACTCGTAAATGGCAGAATTTATCTTGCTTGTGAATCCATACTGTGGAAAGGGAAGCAAGACATTTGCTTCTAGATCATTCTCCTTGTCTGAATGACAAATACAATAATTCCCTCTATTAGCCAGATCCATTGTCTTTATTTTGCACAGAAGTACTGTATTGCTGAGGTAGACTTCCACTGCTATGCATATTTTAAGGGTTATTTGGCAACACAAGTAAAGCTAAAAGTAGCCTCTTAATCTAATTAATTGACATTTCTGAATCTTGCTTTCACAACAACACATGGTTTCATGTTCTGGGTTTTAGCACTTGTCAAGCTTTTTTGGAGAATGTTTTGGTCAGAATGACAAGATAATTTGTGACTGAGGCTCCAAGCTAGAGAAGTGTTTAAGGCTATAATGATTTATTATCATCACAGAATAACAAAATTTACAAAGCGTTTCATCAGAATTTTTGAAATAAGTTTACCACCGTGGTAGAAGCACACAGGGAGGGGGGTGTCTTCCTACACAAATGCCAGGGTGACTTATTGGTGATAATTACAACGTTAAATTTATTTCAGAGCTTTTCTTGACAGACTCACAGCATGGTTAGAAAGACAAAAGGTGAAAGAATGGTAACAACCAAGGAGGTAGAGCTCTGCCTTTTTTTTTTTTTTTAAACAAATGCTGTCACACACACATACACACAGAAATAATTAATATATGCTTCTTGCAATAAATAATATATACATATGTTAAACTATCCACCGAATGTCCCAGGACTGAACGTCCTGGCAGGAGGTGTGTGAATAGTCGCGCCATGAAAACTTTAACCTGGTGAATGTTTGTGCCTTGGGTGTCCAAAAATAAATACAGAACAATTTGTTTAAAGGGCAAAATAGGTGATGTGACTGAGTGACAGCAGATTCGTGGGGCGGCGTTTGTGGACTTGAAGGCAACTGCTATTAAAATAAGTGAAGCAACCTCACTAAACTTGACTTCATCTTGCCTCTCTGCTGAGAGAGCTACAGATGCTGACTTCGAGACAAGATGTCTGACTCTGAACAGAGGCATTTCCACTTATTCTCTGTGTTTCTGTGATTTACTTATTATGTAATTAAATACCTTGAAACCTTTGGCATTGGTTAATTTAGACAAAGTTGTGACAATTATTTGACTTCAAGGCCAGGAATAGCAGCCGCTTCTCCAATGCCCTTCAGCAATTTTGAGGTGGCTGTGTTGTTTGACTCTCAAACGTGTACCTTTCCAGAGCAACCTTCTTAAGGAGACAGTCAGCAAAGATAATATCACGCGTTCGCAGTGAGCCTTTTGCCTCAAAGCATCGCAAAGCAGAAAAACATATGATAATTAAAGCTAATTTCTAGGGCACTGGCAGTGTGGTATCGCTGCCCTTTGCAGTACATGGTGAACTGATGGCAGGCAACTTGTGAGCTGGCACAGGGAGCGAGCCCGTGTGTTCCAGGCATTTTGTTCTTTTCACAGAACTGGTCAGGCACTTGCATTTAGTGAGCTGGAATGCAAAAAGATGTGTCTCGCGTCTCCTCCGAGAGCTTGCCAGACTCAGGCTCTGATGGATTTCTGGCAAGAGTCAGTTCCGGAGCTGAGGACCCACCACAGAGAATATCTATTTATTTAAGCTATTTATAGCATTTCTAAAGAACTCCTCACTGTATTATCTCAGCATGTCACAGAAATTAAAGGTACACCATGAATTAAAGGTATGCCACCAGTACCCAGAGCTGCCTGCCAGAAGGCCCGGCAGGGCTCCCAGGGGCAGGGCATGGAGGTCGGGGCTGGGGACAGATGAAGCTATGGCATCCATCCATTCCTACAGCAGCTGAACACAGCCACGAGACCGCAGCAGGTCCACGTGCAGAAGGCAGATGCGTCTGTTCTCTACCAGCCCAAATGTCTGCGTGGTTCAACAGGCAGCTCAAAATGGAGCTTTTTATTGTAGCTGAGCCTATTAATTACACATATGTTAAGCACTGAACTCAGCTCCGGATAGATGATGAATAGACGCAATCTTCCAGCAGATGAGCGAAGATGAGAGACCTAAGCTAGCAACCTTGAGGCAGACAGCAGGAAGAAAATCACTGCAGGAGGTGCCACGCTGAGCTGCTCTGCACACTTGGCTCTGTGTGTCCTGTTGTTGCGGAGTGCTGGTTTCTCACCTGGGGGCAGAGAGCTTGTCTCCACCTAATCTTGAATTCTACCATGAACAGTGTAAATAACAAGCCTTCATCCAGGCTTAACAAAAAGTCACGAGGTGACTGAAAGCCCTCTGTCTTAACGTCTGTAAGTACTGAAGTCATGTTAAACATGTCTCTAAGAGGATTCCCACAGAAACACAAAGAAACACTGGTGAATGTGGGGTTTGTGGCACTTCTTAAGTGGGAATCCTGATAGAGCCACAGCAACTGCTCAATAGGTTATTCAGCAGTAGTTACCACTTACAAAGCAGTCACCCTGCTATCATAAAAGTCATTGCTATGTTCTGATGAAGATGTGAAAGCAGTTGACTGATCAGCAAGTTTGCTTAGATTCTGTTTGTTGTCATGAGCAGGCAGTTAGGCCTTACTCCATCACCTTGCCCCTCAAATCAGTTAATGCACTGACCAGAAGTGGGGCTGGGGCTCTTTGCGCTGGAGCTGCAATGTAATTGCTAGAGTTGGCGCTGAACTACCTTCCCAATGATTTTTCCCAGAAAGGAAGTTCAGAGACTGGGTCATAATTGGTAGACTCATTAGTATTAAATTATGTGGGTTTTATTAGGGGCCAGACATTCACTTGTTTAAATGTAGCTGGCATTTTAATGCCTCTCTGAGGGAATGTAATACATACTGCATAGGCAATACATACTGACTTTTATTGGTACAGACCATGCTCACAGGTGATAGGGGCACCTGCTTGTGTCGGTTTAAGGCTTGTGCAATGGGTTAGTTTCTGCAGTTAAGATACAGAATGGCAGAGAAGAGGTAACACCTTCTTTTTCTCCCCCGTCCTTGCTAGAAGAGTAAGAACCTTTTACAGGAACTGATGTCCTTTGAGTACATCTTTATGGGTAACGAGAACAATAATTACTACTTACAGGGACTATTCTAATGCTATAGAAGTCAGACATTGTTTTGGATTGACCACGTCCCTCAGGATACAGCTGCTTCGTATCCCTATGAAACTGAACTGCAGCACGGTAGTGCACTGTGGCTGTCAACGTTGCATAAAACATACAAGCACAGGAACAAAGAAATAGACATCTAGGTGAACTTGGGGGCTGTATCTCAAAAAATTATTATACATTTTAACATAAGCATATGCTTCCTGTACGAAAAACCAAAAAAATTGTTTTGCATCCCGTATCCTTTGCAAAATGTAAGTATTCTTGAGTACATACTAAATATGAGTAAATTATTGGTGCATTTTCTGAGACTTCTGTATGTCCATTTGGCTTAACATTGCCTATTTTATGATGAATTGCATTTCCTCCTTCTTTAGGCAACTTATTTATCTGTTTAAAAATCTTGGAGCATTTGACAGTGCATATTTAAATTCAAGAAAAAACAAAGGTGGAAATAAACAGACTGCTCCATAGGGGGTTCCCAGGAATTGAAAGATATGTAGCGCACCTTAGGCTGATCCAATCACACTTGGATTAGCTGGAGAATTGCTGTGTGGTTAACTAACTTGCAGGGTGATATGGGAAAGCAGTCTCTCAGAGTGTAATTAAATGATAAGTTCACATTCAAGGGACTATTGTAAGTTACTGAGACTGTCATATGCAATGCCAAAAATAGGCTGTCTCATGATGAATACCCTTATTAACAGCTACACTGCTCTGTGTTCATATGATGTGGCAGGGGAATTCAACAGGACCTAGTCCTGTTTGTTAAAGATCTCCCAAAAGATTGTATATGAGATTGATATAGAAGACGTCTACATCTGAAAAGCAAATAGACTACACACTTTTAGCCCATGATGGTCTGGCTGTTAATCATATGTTAATAGTCAGATCTAATGTGGATTCACTTCTCTGTTGAAAAATAGTTTTGATTACATCAAATACACCGATCAGAACTTTGTTATTACCAGGAGAATCTGTCTGAGAATAGTTTATGTTCATCACAAACCATTTTTAAAGAGTGGCGTGGTGACATCTCCACCATTTTTAAATTTTGTTATGGGAACTGTTGCTGAGGATTCTTGTCTTCCCTTTTCATAGCATACGTTTATAAATTATAGCTCTTTCTCTAATTTTATACTTTGTCAATGAAAATACCGTAGTTCAGCCAGCAAGCTATCAATCCTTTCTATACAGTCTTCCAGTAGGCTTTGAAGGTTCTCAGTGAATCTTGATGGGGAAAATGAGTATCTTACCCTTTGGGTTCATAAAATCTATGGGAACAACTGAAAAAGCTTTATTTGGTCACTTCTGTGACGTTTGGATCAACCACCATGATCTAATAATAAAAGACTGACATCTATGCCCTTTGCTTTCCAAGTACTTCGTCATCTACTGTGCACTGGGCATTCAGACGTTATTTTTCTGAATAGACAGAGGTGAAAGTAAGAGGAACTGGAAACAGACTATTTTGGAAGAAAATTCATTCATTTTATCCCCTGTGTAATCACAGAGAAGGAAATAGGAGAATTCTACCCTCTCCCCCCTTCCCCCCCCCCCCCCCCCCCCCCCCCCCCCCCGATTTGAGTGTATTCAGTTTAACCCAAGACATAGTCCCAATAAATCTATTGTGTAGCTGTCACTGAAGACCATCTCCTGCAATTTCTTTGGCTGCAGTTGTCATTTCTATGTATGTCTGAATCTGTTCTTGCTCTCAGATCTTTCACATCACTGTGTGTCCAGTGGCCTTCACTAAGTGGAGAGAATAAAATCAAGAACAACATCAGGGTTGAGGTGAAGTTCTCCTGTAGACCTTGGTGTCTTCACCACTTGAAAATCAGCTGCTGCTAAGAATGTTGTCTTAAGGAATGGAAAGTTCCATCTATAGAATTAGAATTTTTTATTTCCTAACCTTAGACTGGTTGGAGAATAGGAAATAGTTTTCTTGAGGATGTGGGCAAGCAAATAGGTAAACAAGGGTGAATTTCTGAATGCTGTGATGTATCAGTAAGTATAAGGCTTGACTTTAATTTGAGCAAAGTGCATGGTGGCACCAAGGCTGCCAAGGCCTACTCTGTGCCAGGCATTGTAAAGTAACACAGTTGTGTGTGCCCAGGTGGCCATGTAGACCAACAGCATCCTGGCTTGCCTGAGAAGTAGTGCAGCCAGCAGGAGCAGGAGGTGATCGTCCCTCTATCATGTTCAGTTTTGGGCCGCTCACTGCAAGCAAGACATTGAGTCACTGGAGCGTGTTCAGAGAAGGGCAACAAAGCTGTGAAGGGTCTGAAACACAAGCCTTGTAGGCGAGGCTCAGGGGAGACCTTTTTGCTCTCTACAGCTCCCTGAAAGAAGGTGGTAGTGACATGGGGATTGGCCTCTTCTCCCAGGTAACAGCAACAGGACAAGATAATTATATTTACTTTCTTGTTGAGTGTGAGTCAAGCTGATGATGTCCCAGGGCTACAAAAGCCACGAGCAGGAGGATTTCTGACTGTAACACTTCCCTCTGCACTTAGCCTCTTAATAAAGGCATTTGGGCTCTAAAAGCACTTTGGACTACTGCATCAGGTGTTAAATCATTTGCATTTTTCACAGTCAAATTGCTAGAAAAATACTGGGGGGGAATATAAAGTTATTAGCCGAAAATCTCAAATCTGGGAATTTTAATCACACTGAAAATTGACTGAAATATAGCTGTGTTGATGTGTGTAGAATGAACTTGATTTTGCATTCTCTTAAAATATATGAAAATGTGTGGAAAGAGGACATAAAAATATTTGTACACAAAACGCTTTCAATGTGATTTATATGACACAAATCCAAGGTGCTAGTGCATTTTTTTTTCATTCTGCATTCTAAGGTCATGTGTCTGTAAGGTGAAGAACTTCTTCTAGCTCTACTTTTTGAAACATACTGCAGTACAATTAGCTGCATTGACAGAGATACGGAACTGCTGTATGTGGGAACATGGAAAGCTGTTTGTTTGAAAAATACAAGTTTTTGCCTTTCTACAGGCTTTCTATTTTGAGCATGCTCAGTGGGAATAAATTTGTATTGCCATATTTTACATGCATGTAGGTTTTGCAAGCCAGCAGGAAGTTATTAATTTATCACTTACTATTAAGATGACAGTGATGTTTAGATCCAGAACTCAAGTAGAATGTGCATCACAATTGGATGCGGCTGGATAACAGTCCCAGAAGCTTCTTTATGATATGTGATGGATCTATAAGACAATTGTTTCAGGGCACTTTTGTGTATATTGTTAATATGATGCATGATGACGTGACCAATTATAGTAAGCTAATGTTCAAACAGCATGTCACAACCTGTGTATCAATGTATTAGATCTCTTCTCTCAACAAACAAATGAAACTGAGAGCAAGATGAGTTGAAGAGTCATTGACCTCATAAAAGGTCAAAATCCCTTTTTACTGACCTCCGTACTACGACATAATTATTAGAACATTATTCAAATCTATGAGGGGGAGAATTAGCTTTAATCTTTAAAAGTGTGATTTGATTTGTCAGAAAAAAGCTTGTTGTAAATTTCCAGAGGTGGAAAAATTAATCCATGGCAGAGTTTATGGTGTTAGCAGTGCTTCTGAATTCCTCTGTGCAGCTAGCTCTGTTCCCAAAATGCATTGCTGGGTTCAGGTGAGGAGATGACACTGCCTTGCTCTGCTCTTCTCAGCCTGGGCTAGGAAAATTGGCAGCATAAATACTCTCTTGGACTGTGGCTGTGCAAACTTCCATCATTTCAGTAGTGAAAGGGAGAGTCCAACATGGGCCACTCTCATTCCTGTTGGCTGGAAAGTGTTTGAGAAGCACCAGCTCCAGAAGGGGTTTGTGGTATCTCCCAGCACTGAGCGATAGGTTTTGAGGTCCAGCTATTATCTGCAGAAATGTACCTGCCTGATCTTCCTTGGCTAAGTGTCACAAACAGTGTTTCTATGGAAATTCTATCCTTGCCACACTTACCCCAGCATGGGAGAGCGTCTATGGTATACCTGAGGGAAACAGTGGTCTATTCCCAAGGCAAATATTCAGATGTGAAACTGAAATGCCTTATAGTTGCATACCGCACCCCTGTTTCTGCAGGTGGTTAAACACAGTGTGTGGGGTCAGCATTTGGGCAGTACGTGACAGCAATGAGGTGATCTTCCCACTTCAGAATCCTCTGGGCTCAGCGTGGTCATTCTGGGTACTTTTATAGAGGATTTGCAAACCTACCGTTCTGTTGTGTGAGCAGAACCTGTTATGAGGTAACATAAGTTGAGAGGTAACCTTTCAGCAGAATAGTTTGAGTTAAAATAAAGGAATTGAAAAAGAGTACAATGACCAAAAAAATCTATAAAAATGCAATTGCACTAATATAATTTTATCACTTATTTAAAAATTTAGTCGACCCAAAAGACTACCAAGTGTGAAATTAAGGAACAGCTCCTCTACTTTTATGGAAATCACTCTTCTTCACTTGTCTAATAGCCTGATTTTGTCAGATCATTTATTTCCATGGTTTTAAAATGAGCTTGACAGACAGAATTTTATAACACCACTTTACTGCAAATAAGAACATCATTTTCGCTTATTAAAACTGAAGCTTAGAGAAAGCATTAAAATTAACAGTTCACTCTGCTTTAACCTTTTGAATACTACTGTGACTTTACACTCTAGACTATGTGTAAGGAAAGACTTGGTGGCTGCTGGGTATGCCCCCAGAGCTGAGCTCTGGAAGGACTACTGGGCGAGGAGCTGCTCCAGCTGTACCCAAATCTACTCATGCTCGCCTTGATAATTCTGTCTGTGCAAACATTTAAAACACCACTGACAGAAATGAATACTTGCTCCAGTCAAGGTGACTTCAGGCATCAGAACAGCGCAGTAAAGAGAGGCAGCGAGTCAGTGTGTTATAGCAAACATGGTCTGAGATTATAGGCATGTATCTGCATATAGCAAACACCATAAAATGCAGCTTATTCTCCTAACAGATGTTTCACTTTCAGTATGATTTTCCTTTCTGAGCAATGAAAACTTTGACTGATCTTGGAGGTCACTGACAGATGATGAATTCTGTACTTCATAGCTGGCAGTAACTCAAACATCATGGCAGTGATGGTGAGATGCAGCCTCCCCCCGCCTGGCTCATCTCCAGGGAGTAATGTCATCTTCACAGCTACAGCTGGACCTTATCTGCTTTGGGGGGGTGTTTAATAATGACAGTTTAGATCAGGTTTTCCCATGCATGTTCGTCGGCCTTGTTTTGTTCTCAGTTGTGTGCCTGGAGTTATTCATTGCCATCAGTTGTTGCCCCCGTGCTATGTTCCTTTTGAAAGCTAAATTGGTGGAGGAGTGGGAGTCCTAGGCAGGGCAGTGTTGCTGGGCTTAGGCTGCTCCCTCTTAGCAAAGCCATCCCTCTGCTAGCAGTGGTTATTCCTTGAAGTTAATGATGATGATAAAAATAGATTTTCTTTCTTACGTTGTCAACATTTTAGTAGATAACAAGGACAGATCCCTCCCAGGATCTTCACTGGAAAAACTGATTCAGATTGTGGCAAGGCATTCACACCCTTTCTCTGCCAGTCCGTACAACCTAAAAAAATGCAGGCAGTAATGCAAGAAGTGCAGCTGCCAAATGAGCTGATTTTGTATCTCCATTCAAAGACTTCTGTTCCTTGGCTTTTAGAGTCACCCATCTGCAGATCAGCAGAGAATAACAGTCTTCTCTCCAGCCCCAGTGACTTTTCCCAAGTTTCAAAACATGCAGGCTAGAGGGGAAATGTCTGTCTGTTGTGCTTAAATTAAACAGGTGATTGAATAAGAGAATGCCTGCTTCTGGTTTTGACTAGAGAGGTCATTCATCTTTAATCCAACCCTTCTTTTCCTCTTTCTGTTGTCTTGGCAAAAGATTTTGGTTGACTTCATTTCCTGCCATCAAATATTCTGCAGTCTTGTTTCTGTGCAGAGCCTTGTTGCCTCTTTTCACTGTAGCTACAGTTTCATTTCATAGTTAAAAAGATTCCTATGCAAGCTAATAACTGCTTTTGAACCATTCCAGATGAAAGATCTGTATGATGATTCAGTATTATAAACATTGCATTGTCCTTCTTACAGCCTTTTGTTCTTGATACGGCTTATAATGGTGAGAGAACGTGCTACATGGAGAACAAGTAGCCCACAGATTTCTCCACCAGCACTTGCTGCAAGTCCAGATTTAGTTTGAGTTCTAATTGCTGTATCCTTTTGGTGTGATTAAACCATCATTCCTTGCCTTTAAGGATCAATCCTCTGGACTGCAGGTTGAGAATCAAATTGCCTGCGTGCCCTGAAGTCGGAGAATCAAATGAAGAAGTTTACCGCGTGGAGACTTCAAATTTTACTTGAACTAAGTCTAAAAAATGACCAGAGAACTTTTTACTGTGGTAGGTAATTAATCTTCCATTCCTCTAAGAAGCACTGTACAAGAAAGGCTATACAGAATGCAGTAATGTATGGTTGTGTTACTGGAAAAGGTGCAGCCTTGCATCATCTTCACAAATGAAAAAAGCCCCTCAGCAGCCCAGACTGAAATTGAAGGTAATGGTACAGGAATATCTAGCAGTCTAAGTTTATAGTTTGCCTGCAAACTTGATATGAGATACGGAAGAGAAATTTCTGTCAGGAATACTTTGGCAGCAAGTATGGAAATCACAGAATCATAGAAGGTCTTAGGCTGGAAGGGACCTCAAAGATCATTGAGCTCCAACCCTCCTGCTGTGGGCAGGGCTGCCGGCCACCAGATCAGGCTGCTCAGGGCTCCATCCAACCTGGCCTTGAGCACCTCCAGGGATGGGGTATCCACAGCTTCTCTGAGCACCCTGTTCTGGTGCCGTACCTCCATGCTGGCTGTCTTAGATTGCCTCCTCATCTCACATGTGCCTTAATATCTCTTCCACGTTTAGGATGGTGCAAAAAACCTCCACCAAGAAGGATGTACTACCACTGCTGCTGGAGCCTGAATAGATGGAGTGCACATCTCCTATGGAGACAGCAGCACGTGCTTCACCTAAGACCAAGATGTGTAAAGCATGTTCCAGTGTCTTGTTTGAAGTGGAAGATGTAAATACCAAAGATGGTGCTGACCCACACCACTGCAGCAAATACCTTCAGCTGAACCCCACCATAAAGAAAACAAAACCAGTGTCTGTTCAGGAACTAGACTTGGAAAGATTTACAGCAAGGCTTGGGCAAGAGGTAAATCATAAACAAACCAAAATAGAAAAGAGTCTTCTGCGCCCTCCTGAACCTGGAAGAGATGTTAGGCAGATGAGTTTATTCCACATTTAAATCTAAACTTTGTTACTGTAATCTCATTGTAATTTAAACTTTTAAAGTATAGTTTCTGTGAAATCACATATCACATATCTAAAAAGGACCACAGAGATAAGGTAAAGGTACCTTCTTGTGAGCCATAGCTGTAATAGCCAATTCGCCATCCAGCCAGTCAGTGTGCCAGAAAGGTACCATTGATTCTGAATTAATACGTGCTGAAGATTTCTCCAGCTTAAAATGTGGCAAATGGAATAAGAAGTGAAGATGAGGCAGTGTTGGAGTAGCTTGCAATGTAGGTAAGCTTTGCATAATATGAGACTGTCCTTCCAATAGCTTGGGATCCAGACTCATGAATAAGAAATCTTAACATTTCTTCTTGGATTTGAAGTAAAGACTGGAAATCGGTGTGGTTTTTGTCTCAGAAGAAAGGCCTTCATTTCTGGCTTCCCCAGAAAACGTGTTAAAGCTGAGATTTTAAATTTAGTCACAAGAACTTGAAGGGCTCTGAGGAAGCATCAAGGCCGTCCTCCTGCCCTGGGGTGGTGTAACTGACTGCTTCTGTGTCACTCCCGGCAGATGCTTGTCTCATTTTTGTTTAAAAACATCATTTGGGGAAACTGTACAGTACGTCCAGGAAATATCTTCCTCCCATGTTTCACCATTTTTGCCACACAACAGCTCTTTCTTAAGATCCAGTCTGACTCTTCTTTCCTGTAACTTAAACCTGTTATTTCTCACCCTGTTCATTGTGGCTTAGACTAGCCTTGAATCCATTCCTCTTTTCTGCAGCCTTTAATGCGACTACAAACTGTTATCATCTCAACGTAAACATACCTGACTGTTTCCTTTGCTGGCTTAAAAAAGCTGGTTAATTAACCTGCTAGATTATGGCTTCTTGAGTTGTCATCACATCTAGATCTTTGCCACATGGCTCACGGAAGATGTGCCCTGAACAGGGACTACCTGGAGCCTTCCCACTGTTGAGCAGAAGAATTTCTTAGTTTCTTCACCCTATGTTGTAGGGTATCCGTGCTTTTATGCATCTGAGCATGGCATTAAACACTATTTACAGCCACAAAACACTTTCAGATCTTTTCTTAATTAATCTAGCTCTTCCTATAGCTTGACACTTACAGTACGTTCTGGGTTGGATCTGTGCAACAAGTTTTTAAAAGCCTTACTTTTATTTTAGCATTCAGGTCACTAACGAGAGTGCTGCATGTTGTCTGATCCAGACCCCTGTGTGATGCCTCCTTTTCATTTTGATAGCAAAGCATTGATAACTACTATTAAGGTATGGTTTTCACCCAGCTTTGTGCCCCCCTATTACGTTTCCATCAGCATTATGTGGGACATTGCATTAGAAATCAGGGACAAGAGATAGTTATTTAGGTGTGCTTGGGAGTTCAATGAGTATGGATGTATTAATATGCGCTTGGATTTTTTGACTGTTCAGTGAATGGATGTATATTTTTATTGGTGCAGCTGGTGCTTTTTAAAAGTGATGCACAGAAATTCACTTGCTAATGAAAATTGCTAAGATATCATAAAGAAATGGGTTATAGGGTTCAGAAAACCAAAAACGAAACTGAATCTAATTACCAAAGAGGAAGGTGTGCTGCTGTGAATTTGATTGAGATTTTATGTAAATCCCGTCCAGCTAGTCCACTCCAGCATTTGATTTAGAAGTCTAATGGGCAGTAAGGATGTGCAGAATGCAGATTGTGGGCAAGCTGCAAAGCAGCTGCTTTGGTGAGCTACTAGGTTAAGTGACTGATAGACTTCTGCTGTGGTTTTTGTCTACAGTGTCTGGTGTTGGGGATAATCAGAACACAGTGACCCAAAGCTCTGAGTTCACAGTGATCATTTTTGTATGGAAAGCAGAGTTCTAAATCCTACGGACACATTCTACTTTCCAGCACAAGCTGTCAAAAACAACAACAATCATCATAAATATAGAGGTAATAACTGTTACGCACCAGTCACTTTAAGCACTTAGTAGTTTCCCGGGCTTTAAAGTAGTGGTGGTTTGTTCCAAAATTTAAGTTTATGAAGGTAAGGTCTCTGCAGTCTGTAGTTCATTCCAGCGTTGAAGCTGTATCAGATGGAAGTGACACGGAGGTTAGCATTTGAACCAGTCCAGCAGACGGCACAGTGACCTCTTTTGCTTTCCATGTTGTTCCCCTTTCTGTGGTTCCCAAACCAAAGAATTCCAGATGTTCTGTATTCTTCAGTGAAATGTCTGAAATTAGGGGAAGAATTTCACTTGTAATACTGGATTATGCTTTTCTACTGTAACTCTTGACAGTCCCAGCTTGTAGTCTGCCTTCACAACACAGGGACCTCATGCAAGCTCTTTAAACTACACCACTAAGCAATGAAGGTGGCTCCTACAGTAGAAAACATGTGCTTACTGAAAGAAAGGCTTAGTGTAAGGGATGTAACTGTAATTTGTGCCATAAGCTGTCCACATGTTTTTATACACCACTAGAAACCTCACTGGCTTTTGCAGGCCTTCTTCCATTTCAGTATGAGCAGAATAAATGTCACGTTGCTGCCCTACTCCTACCCAGAGTCGGTTTAAACCGGAGGAATTTGGCTTAGATTGCAGTAGTGGTGTTAAGGCATATTGAGGCAAACCCTTTTTCATCAGTTCTGTGATGAGCGCTTCATGCGTAGCACCGTCTTTATCATTCCTCCCCATAATTCGATGTTAACATTTTCCCTTTCCTTGGTCTTTAAGATGTAAATAATCATCTGATTAAATATCTCTTGAGAAGATTATGCTATGGATAGAGGACTGTCAGTGCGCCCCTCACAATCAATGTTTCACTTGTTTATGTGATATATGTACACCTGTGAGTAGTTGCCATTACCCTTGATTGCAGCGTGGGAGACTCCTAGCTTCAAACACAACCATGCAAAAATCTGTCTTTTTTAAATAGTGTCTTTTTGCAAATGCAAAAGTGAGGAAAGGCACTGACTGTAGATAAACAAAGCCACATTAATGCTGAGTGGGAAAGGTGGTAACAAGAACGTAGCAGAGACTGAAATGGCTTTGGTCCCTCCAGTGCTGTTAGCCTTCTGGCTTATAGAGAACATATCTTGATGGGGAAAAAAAACTTTATTTTTTTCCTTAAAAATAAAATTCCCGTTATTTGTAATGCTAGATGCAACAACTTTCAGTGTAGCATCAGATACCTTTACTAACAAAATTTTACCTGAGGAATTAATTTGCATCAGCTTCCAAAAATGCTGCCTGTGGATTGAACATCCAGCTCGAAGCTGCACAGAGCAGAACAATAAAAGGCAATGTATCAAGTGGAGAGAAGTTTCCTACTAATGTAATGCAGGGAATAGCGTTAGGGCCAGTGTTATTTAACATCCTCGTTAATGATCTGAAAGAGGAGAGTAAACAGCCGGTTAATGAAATTCACAGATGATACTAAATTGCAGGCATTATAAATATCACTGAGGGCAGCGAAATAATAGAAAGGGAACTGAGATCAGAAACATGCCAAAGAAATAAGGAAAGGAATGTCAGCTGGGACAAATGTAAGGTAATGCCCTGGGGGAAAACGGAAGCAGCTCTGCTGTCTGGGAGGGGAAGCCTGACAAGCAGGATCAGAGGCAGATTTCAAAGGCACCCCAACTCTGCAGCGCAGCCTGGGATGGACCAGGATCCAGCACTCCACAGCAGCTCTGCGCTACAGATACAGTGCAGCATTAGCAGCCAGCTGCTCTGTACCAGAGTGGGGCGATGCCTCCACCAGAGCCGAGGGCTGCCCTCCTCCTGGGAATCCTCTGCTGGTTGTATGTTGGCTGTGGGGCTGCTTTGTGTTGGCACTGAGAGGCAGAGCAGCTTTAGAGGCTGAGAATGGGACCAGAAGGCCGGAGAAAGGCAGCATACAGAAAGAACGGCGAGAAGAAGGTAGCAATGTGAAAATAAAATGTTATTCAGGATGGAAAATCTAGAGTGGATATCAGGGGAAAAGCTCCTAGTGGTAAGATGTAATTAATCTGCAGAATAGCCCTCTGATGGGGGTAGTGGAAACCCCACCACTTGGCAGCTTTGAGCGCTGAATGGAGGGGAAATACTGGGAAAAATGAGAGGAAACAACCTCAGGTAATAGAGGTGGCTTAGGTATGTGTTCAGCTGGCCTGCTTGGCCTTAGAGAACCAAGATAAAAATCGACAGTATCTTTCACTGTCATGCAGTGTTCCTCACAAAAGTGGGGATTCTGGAGCATTTTTGCACATCTCAGTCACAGAAGCACTTTCACCAATGTATCCTTGCTGCACCGTACTGAGAGCTATCCAGTAACTTTACAGGTGTTGTTTCTCATTTGTGGCTGAATGGATGTCAGTCACAATGAAGACTGAAGAGAGAGAATGACATTAAAGCTCTCCTTGGCTCTGTACAGCTTTCAGTACGTGCATGCTCTTACTTCTGTGCTCAGAACATTCAAAATGGTTATCAAGGATGTAGAAAATTTTACTACTGTAATTACAGCAAAAGGCTACCTGTCAGGAAAATAAATGCAAGTAATCAAACACAGATATGAATCTGGCTTTGAATCGGGGGAGCCATTCAACCATGCTATGGGGAGGCAGCTTTCCCAGTGACGTCAAATTCTTTTGCCAGGGTCAAATTGGGCTGTGAACCAAGCCTGCCACGTTGGAACCAAGTACTCTGGAAGCAGACTATGGATGTTCGACTTACAGGAATATGAAAGCGTGACTGCATGTTGTCCTGCTGCTTCCTAAATAATGTCTCCAAGGGAATTTAAGGAGGTAGGTGAACACGTGCACCTAAAAAAATGGCAAAGTATTTATAAAGCTCTTGTAAGGAAGTATGTATTCTTTATTCTTAGAGAAAACACTTGGAAATTCCTCAGTGGAGAATATGCCCAAGCAACTTATCTTCTCAGTACAAAATCTCACATTGTGATGGCTTTCCTAGTCCTTCCAGGATCTGACTGGAGAAACTGTGAGTACAAGATATGAATGAAAAGATTTCCCATATTGCAAACAATGGGATGAGTGCTTTGGGAAAATGCTAAATCCTTCTTTTCAACTTGCACTTCTGGGGACTGGCTTGGAGGTTGTGGGCTTGACTAATGGTTGATCAAAAGCAGATCTATAGTGGAATTGCCAAGAATGAGTTACAGAATGGTATTTTCTGGCAAGTTTGCCAGATCTGCAGATTCCAACTTCAGATATGAAGGCATCTACTACTTGTGTGTAAGCATGTGAAGCTGCATACAGACATGGTAAGGCCATGGTTAAAGTATATTTAATGTGCACATGTGAGTGTCTGAGCATGCAGCACATCTGATCAGATGTAGGATGCACACAAAGCTGTAGGCTCGCAGGATCAAGTAAAAGATCTCATCCCACATGTTGAGAGCCACTCCATTAATACTTGCACTTGAGGTAAGATATTAGATGTTGTGTAGTACTTGATCGTAACAGCTAGCCTTGCCTTGATTATTTCATTTCACTGTCAGATACATTGGTGAAACAATTTGGTTTCTTCTTCAAGATCTCTTTACTTCAATAATTGTGTGCATGTGTCTTTGGTCAATTTCCCAAAGTACTGTGGGGAAGCATAAGAGCATAAATCTCCCTGCAGGGCAGCTGGACATAGGAAGAGCATTAGGAATGGCCTAAATCCTTGGGATAGGCTGCTGTAGTATTTAGCAGGGTGTCTGTCTGTGCCTCCTGTGTGGGGTAGCCCCACACCCACACATCACTGAAGTCATAGCGGTGTTCTTTCACATGACATTGCTGCAAACAATTTGCCTTCTGCAAAAGGTAAGCTAAAAATTATTCCACGTGTATCTGGTATGCTGTAGCATTTATGTGCCTCTACTTTATTTTAATCTACTGCAAATGCAGGAATCAAGTTTCAGACTGCTGCGGTCTAAAACCATCAAACATATTTGTGCAGCAGTTGTAGGGTTGCAGTAACTGATAATTCAAACTCACAAACAAGACCAAGGTGAATTTTCTTAGTCATCCCTACTAGAGCCATTCAGTTGGCTACAGCCAGGACGTGTGTAGTCTGTATATGCATGTAGGCACATCATTTTTGCATCTGCATTTGAGCTTACTGAAATCTGTACCAACAGCGCTAGCTATACCAGCAAGAGGAGGCCTGATAGAGAGCTTGCTGAATTAAACTCAACCACTGTCGCTCTTTTCCCCGACTTGGTAAGTTCTTCATTTTAATTTTTAAATTCTAGGGTCTAAATCGGGTGTAACTATTTCTTCTGCTCCAAAAATCTGACAACAAAATGAGATGCAATAATTTTGTGAAACTGGGAATTTAATTATAATTTTGTAATAAAATACTTTCTTCTTGTATTTCATTTTCTTAGATTTTTAAAACATTGTTTCAACAGAACTTAGGGGAGTTTTGCTTTAAAATCAAGCATACTGCAAGCAGTGTATCAATCATTAGGAGGACACAGTACATGCTCTTAGTTTCTCTCAAGCTATTCTAATAAAAGAAAGCATTCATGACTAACAGAGTGTCAGTTCATATGGATCATCTTTACATTTCCTGAATAAGTACACTGCATATCTTGGATATTTCCCCGAGTAGGTGGGAGGGAGAGCAGGGAGAATAGAGGATCAGTGTTTGTCCCATTGTGCCTCAAACTTCCCGTCTTTGTTAGCTGCAGGACACAGCCGTTGTTGGACTCATTGTACACGGGTGGAAACTCATGGACAAGAGGGGAAGAGATAGCATAAAGGCAGCTTTGTTGTCCAACCTTCAGAGTTAAGTAAATGCCTAACTTCCATCGAAGGTTAGGAAGCCAAATATCTGGAAGGATTTAAGTTTTGGTGATTGTGTTAGAAGATAATAAATCGATGATCATAATTCTAACCCTGTGCTCCAGCAGCCTCGTATTATGGAACCACTCCAGTTGTAATAGACGAGAACTTCTCCCAGAGTCAGTGTTGCTGCTAACCTCTAATAGAGCTACCTGGATGTACAAATCTCCTTCAGATCAATGGGGCTCTCCACTCTGCTCATATTTCCTGAAGATTTATGAAGTGAGCTTTGAAAGGGAACTTCATCTTTGACGAATTCTGGCACCGTGTCCGCAGTATGACAGGATGTTTGAGTTTCTTCAGTGGCTTCCAGATAATTGCTCTGAATTTTGCATTTTGGATTAAACCTTCTACTAGTAATTTTTTAAAAATGTTAACAAAACATTTCCAGGAGATTCGGCTTTTACTAAAAATGAACAGTTTAATTTCTGCTACACTGCATTTAATGTTTATGTTATCTGACAGTTCTGTCTGTACCCAGTATCCCCTCTGATTCCTTGATGGGTATTAATGATGAACTGCTTCTCAGGTATCTAAAATATTTAAATGCCCTGTTGGTCATGTAAGTGTTTTTGGAGCACATCAAAGAGCGAGGCATGCACAGAGGTCTCCCTTGCTCCTATGCTTTGCTATTTTCCTTCTTGGTTCTGAATACTTGAAAACACCTGGATTGGAATGGTGCAAATAAATGACATCTGAACAGAACCTGAAAGCTGGAAACCATTAAGTTCACTCGAGGGGAACAAATTTCCGCCAGTGTTTGTTGGAGCTCCTCATGACGCTCGATAGAAGTCTCCATAACTCCTAGACTTGCTGGAGGTACTCAAACTATTTCCCTGTACTTTGGGGCTGAGATTGGGGTTAGAGAAAGCTTTTTGAACTGAGAAATTATTTGGGGAGGGTAGAAAAAGTGTTTGATCTCAAAACCTTGTTAGCAAACAAGAAATAGTTTCTTTTCTCAGTTTTCCTTCTTTCTTTGCCCTGCTGCTAACACCGATCAGCTGCTCACCTACAACCTCTCAGAAATGTCTTGGCTTTCCTGTGTGCAGAGAGCTGTTTGCAAAGCAGCCCCGTACCAAACAACTTGACTTTTTTGTGGCCTATATTGCAGTACACCTAATCAGTATTTATAAATCAGAACTGTAAAGCAAAAGTAGGATTTTATAAACCAAACCGTTATTGTATAGCTTCAGAGTAATAAATCAGTCACTTGTATCCTAAGTGCAAAGTGAAGATTTATAAATCAAAGCATTTTATTTAGGAATTTTTCAGTATGATTTGTAAATCCGCTGTAGAATTTGTAAATCTAGATTGGGGTATGTAAATCCATTTCATGACTTACAAAGCAGTTGAATGTTTTAGCTAAATCTAATGTTTAAAATAATGATTTCTGAATCAAAACTTTCTGCTAAAGATTTACAGGCGAGTTTTATAAATCAGAGGCAAGATATATAACTCAAACTGTGAGAAGTGCAGATTTATAAATCCAACTTGTAAATCAACAGAAAAAACATCATGTTTTACACCAAATAATATTTTACAAATGGCACCTCATACATCATGCAATCGCCACAAATCATCTACATAGGAGTCAGGGTACATAATGTGTGACTGAATCCAAAAGAAAAACTGAGAAAGACTGCACAGTGGGTTAAATGCTCAGCTTGAGCCTTCCAAGACTTGGCTTGTGTTACCAGTGAACCAAGTTCAGTGGTGCCGACCTAGTCGGTAGTGGACATTTGTCCAAATCAATACACAATGGCATAATTCATAACCTTGGCAACTGCAGTAGAGAGGAGGCCCCACACAGGAGTAACAGGGGTGCTGTAGATCATGATTGAAAAGCATTGGCAGAGTAATGTAGGGAACCTTATGCAGCACCTGTCTGCAGTGCACCTGTTATGGCAGGCTGTCCCTTTTGAAGGAGCCAAAATCCACTGGAAAAAAAAAATAATCGAACAAACCTTTTCACTGCAACACTTACATTGGAGGAAAAAAGTGTGAGATTTTAATTGTATGCCAACATAATTAAAAGGATTTAAGAGAAATCCGCACTTTTTAAGTTCTAAAGCAATTCATATTCCCACAATGGAATTCAGGTCCAGAAGCAAATACCAGAGAATAAGACTGGCCTGTAGGTTCAGTAGGGGCTTCATGTCATGGTGGCTGGAAGTTCTAGTACAGGTTTGGATGTGATGGGTTTGAATTTCCACAGCTGTGGACAACTGTTTCTCCCCTTGCCTTGTCACGTGTGCAGGACCAGCATCCTGCCTTTGGCCAGCTCATATCACAGCTCAGTGCTCACTCTCTCTCCTCCTCCCTTCCTCCTTCAGTGCTGGCACAAAGCAATGAAGCTCAGTTAAGGGGTGTAATGATAGCACTGCTGCTTCTGGTGCCTTTTCAGGAGGAGAAGCAGAACTATGATGGTCCCAGGAGCTCAGGAACCCAACCAAGGATGCTGGGCTTTGCTGTTACCTAGCAGGCAAACGCACAGGAAGGGCTTGCCTAGCAAACAGATCACCTGAGAACTTCTGTTGCCATCTGGGTCAGAATGCTAGTTCAAGAGAGAAATGTTGCAAGGAGAAAGTACCCGTGTCCCAGTTTTTGACAAAGTTTTTGACTAAGAACCACTTTCCTGTCACCCACCTGTGAGTGAGAAACATCTTGTGTTTAAAAGGATGTTTTTACTATTCAGCTGCTGGGGAGTTAACAAATAAGTCAGGAATGTCAAGCTGAGATTCATAGAGGAGTGCCAGTAATTTCTGTAACGGAATCATTAATTGAATATTTTTCAGCTTCAAGGTAAAGAAATGACAAATGAAATTTGTATTTAATATGATTTTAAAGAATTCAGTTCCAGAATAAACGAATCTCTGGATATTCCTTCATAAAAATGTATCATAGAATCAGAGAATGTCTTGGGCTGAAGGGGACCTCAAAGATCATCCAGTTCCCACCCCCCTGCCACAGGCAGGGTTACCAACCACTAGATCAAGCACGTATTAAAACAGAGGCTGAACCTTCCCACCATTGCTCCATTACATTTCGTTGCTGTGTGACAGGCGGCAGCTGAGGGGCAGTCTGACAGAATGGTGTCTGATTTGAAGGAATTTTGAGACCATGTGCCAAGGAGTGGAGCAGGAACATCTTAAGCATGTTTTGTCCACCAGGTAAGAAAAACTGCACCCAGAGCCAAACTGTTCTTATTTTCTCATGTGTTTTTTTATACTTCATACGGATGAGTTCCATCATCTGTTCTGCTGCAGTATCCCATGGAGCCAGAGCTGCTCTCCATGGGGTCAGGCAGCTACACAGACTTCATCTTAAATGTTGGTGGCCATGTCTTCAGTGAAGACTGTTCAACACGAATCAAAGATTCCTCATACCTTTAACTTGGTTACAGACAATAGGATTGTAGCATGAAAGTTAGAAGCTGGATGGGCTCTTAACAGCACGTTACACAATTCAATTGACCAACCTATGCTAACTTCTTCTGTGAGTATAACCTTGGCTCAATCTGCAAAAAACAACAACAACAAAACAAAATGCTGTGACAATGTGGAAAATCTTGTGTTTTTGAGCCAGTGCAAGGCTGATAGTTTACTATTTTTTTTAACTGATACATTTCTGATCAAATTGTTCCTTGGTATAAACTAAGGAGAGGAGAAGATATGGTGCAGTCCTCAAACGTTACAAAAAGATCATATCTCATTGCTTTTTATAAAGCCTCAGTAGCATTATTGAGTTTCCTGCCTCCTTTTGGATTTCTAGTCAAAAATAGATACAACCTTATTTTTCCATCCTTCCCATACTTGCATACTCTTGCAATTTTTCTCTTCTGACATCTAGCCATTTTGTTTGTTTGTTTTGGGTTCTCATACAGTGATTCCAAACAGCTCTTGGGTAAGTTGCCATCAGTCCCTCTGACTGTATTATTTCCCAAAGAAGAAATTTACAATGGTGTGGGCTCACAACTGAGCTGGCTGTTGTCTCAATACATTAAGATGCACTGGTTTAAAGGGAAGGTTGTATGTGATTCCTCCAAAGTAGCTGCAGTTCCCTCAGCCAGCCTTCCCTGTTTCCCAGTACAACCTGGAATTCAGGGGCAGTGCTCAGAAAAATCTGGGCTGTATTCCAGAAGGAGTAACAGAGAAGCAGATATTTAAGAGGTTTTGAATGCAGAAAGCCCAACTCAAAGATATATCAAATATTACTCTATTATTTTACATGACTTCTTGACTTAGAGAATTTTGGTTCCTAATAGGAGACAAAGTTGAGTGACAATAAAGCCACATCCCTTAAGCTATATGGCAATACTTGAAAAGCCTGCGTTGAAAGTTGAGCTACATTCCATGCCATGATATGGGATTTCTGATAATACTGACCTCATTAGCCTGCACAGAAGGTCAAATCCTGAGCTAGATGTGGCATAACGTACATTTTGTAAGCCTCTCTAAGCTGCAAGGTCACTCATTCCTCATTGAATCTCAGATCCTAACAGCTACTTCCTGGACCACAAATCCAATCTCCTCCTTGGACATGAAAGCTATTACCTGTACCAGTGACTGAAAGGCTGTTGGCCACCCAGTGCCCTGTCTGTGGCTCTGAGTAGAGGGACTATACTGACAGAAGCAAACCTTAGAGCATCAGAATATCCCCACCATTGTCCTAATGAAGCCATAGAGGACAAAACAACTTGGCAGTCTGTTTCAGAGGCTGTGATCACTAGGAGAAACTACAGTGATTTCCACTGTACTTAATCTCACCTCTCAGAAGCCTAATTGCTGTTGTATGGTTGCCTGATTTACAGTCACCTCACCAAAACTAATTAAAGTTTTCATACCCTTGTAATCCACTCTCAAATCACAGAAAAGGATCCTATCTCCCCTTCTTCTTCTGGAAATATATTCTGAAAATGCAAAAGGAAAATACTGGAGTGAAACAGAAATAAATGTGGATTAGATGACAAAGATGTGTAGGAGTTACTAGTTGTATATAGTTATTACCTAAGGGCTACAATCATATTCAAAGATACCTTGTGAACAATTGAAAATAGAATAGTATGTTAATACCTCAATGGGGAAGCTGGTATTCAACCAAGGAGCTAAAAGTAGGTTGCTCCGAAAGTAATGCCTCCCACTTATTTCCGTGGAAAGTGCAACAGCTACAAAGAGCATAGTAACACTGTTACAGCAAATTCTCACTTACAAACAGCTATTTTTCAACAAAGTAGTTATTTTAGGTGTCACTAAGATTGGTAGTAGGTGTATTTGGAAACTTTTAATATTAGTGGTTCTATTAAGAACCATTCATCTTCTTCAATCTTTATGTGTGAGGGCTTCCCATCAAGCCTTTGCTTCATTTATGACAACCAACTCAAACATAGATTATCTTTTGTTAGTAACTCTCATGTTCCAGTTTCATAAAGAGGGGAAAAAACAGTGAGAAAACTGAAAGTTCTCATGGCTGACAATTATTTTGCAGACATTTCTTTACCCAAATTTTAAGGAAGATTTCTGCCACAGGTCTGGATTGCAAACTTTGTACTTACTCGAGTGGAAGGGACAGATCTTCAGAGAGAGCAATGAGTGGCAACATCGTAAGTGCTATATGGGCTTCTAATGCTATTACCCTCAAAGGTAAAGGGAGAGTCTAGTTATTCTGGGCTGTGTTCTCCTAATGTGAGTCTTCTGTCATCTCTTGACAACTTTAATGTCCCTAGCTCCCATTGCAGGGTGATTTTTAACATAAGTACCTGCTGTGATCCATGTAGCAGTGTGTTTCTTTCTGTTTGAGAGCCACGAATCAACCTGGATATACTGGGACATTCAAGCACAGAGGCTTGAATGACAGTCTAGCCATAGATTACAGCTGAGAAAAAAAGTACAAGACAAGACCAAAGGATGTGCTATTCTACCAGAAGGCAAAAACCAAACACTGTTTTGTAGGCCCCCTGTAGGTATGGGAAGGCTGTTATGAGGTCTCCCCAGAGCCTTCTCTTCTCTTGTATTTATTAAGATTTTGGGGTGATTGATCTAGTGGTTTCTCGACTATTGATTCAAGATAAATTGCTGAAACAGGTTGCCCAGAGATGTGGTGGATGCCCCGTCCCTGGAGACATTCAAGGTCAGGCTGGACCAGGCTTTGAGCACCCAGCCAAGCTGTAGGCATTCATTGCAGGGGAGATGGACTACACAACCTTCAAATGCCCCTTCCAACTCAGGTGATTCTATGAGCTTTTTGTTACTACTGAAAGCATCTCCTCCTGTATACAACACTTAAAACTGGTACTTATTTTGTTTCCTGAAGTGCTTCAGAAGACAGTGCATCTAGGGAAGGTGCCTGGATTCATCCCATGCAGGATAGAAGATGTGCATTACTCTGCTGCTTTGTTTTACAGTTCTGCTAAACTGTAACTATAGGTGTAGCTATAAAACTAGTAAGGTTGTTACTAAGGTGACTAGCTCTAATTAAATACACAACCATGTTTTTCTCTTTCATACAGCTAGCCAAAGGGGTTTGTATAATGAGAATGCTAAAAGAATGCTGATTATACTTGTTTATATAGATTCTCATCAGAGGCAATAAATATTAATGTAAGAATGAGCAGAAGGTAGATCGAGGTGATCACAAAACACCACTTTAAACCTGAATTTTCATCCAGTGGATCCCTCTGTCTAGAAAGAATGGCAATTACATCTATCTGTTGGCCTTTTAATTGCTATATCCATATGATACGTCCATATTCCTTATGAAACTTTTAAACTGAGCTTCGTTGGGGAATCAAAGCTTTGACAATATACAATAGGACTGATTCAACAAGTGGCATAAGAACCACTTGATTTTGATAATTAATAATGTTCTTTGTTAGCAGCGTAACACGTGCTCTCCCAGATAGACTTATGCAATGTGTATTGTGTGTATTTAATGAGGCAATCAGGAGAAACTGGCTTGGGGAAACTGATATTAAAAGGGATTTAATGCCAAAAATCTACCATCAACAACAAAAAAGCAGCATCCCCAAAGGAGGTGGTCTAGAGTTACAGAAATGGGAGTTGCCTAAGCAGTATTATCTGATATCACTTTGGTAGAGGTTCTTAAGGGAACAGCTTGAGAATTGAAGAGGGCTTCAGAGTGAAGGCAGTGTGGGTTTGCCATCTCTGTCAGCTGACCTTATGACACAGCTGTTTCTCCTCTGGAGTTGATTCCTTCCTGTTTTGTATCATTTTTATTTCCCTTCTTGCATACGTGTTGTACAGAGTGAAGTTAAGTCTTGTATTTTGGCTCTTTGAAGGTGCTGTGTGATGTGGTTCTAGGTGTCTTTCCTCAAGTCTTCTTTCTGGTCACCAATATATTTTCAGGCCAGGTGCCCTTTAGGCCAGTAGGAAAACTGCTGATTGATAAGGGAGTGCAGGTGGGGCTGTGTGAATGCAGGCAACACGTGCTGCCACTGGGAGCCCTGGGATGCTCAGAGCAGTAGGAACTTCCCTTACTGCCATCGCTGCCCTTCAGCCGTTGAGCAGAGCTGGGAACCTGGCTGCCGGTAGGTCCCACTGCCGGGGAGAGAGAGCTCTTAAAATGAATAGCTGTAATATTGCTCAGTATCACCTGTTGTGCTTTTCTGGGTGGTTCTCTATGCCTCGTCCCAAACTGGTGGTGGCGTTTAGGTATAGTAACATCTAGCGTAAACTTATTGGAGAAGTGAATAGCTGCTTGGGAGGTGAACGTGCTATGAAACCCAGGGGTGGTTTTTAAACAAAAGGTGATTGTTGTGGTAGGTGATGAAAGAGATCTGTTTCTTTGTGGATGGAGGAGAGGCATTCTGCACCTCATAAGTTTAATGTTTAACAATTGTTTACAAAACAAAAACCTCCACCCAAAGGAATCCTCGCTGGAAATATCTGGGCTCATCAGGCTTTGTTCGAGGTTGTTGGCTCTCTTTTCCCACGCCACGGTAATTGTTATTGCATTGGTGTCTATGGAAAGAGCGGCCAGATGTTTTCTGTGTATATTTCTGTACCTATCATAAGGAGTATCATACTATATGAATACTATTCCATGAATAATTTGGGGGACTCTGTGTTCTTATGCTGAATGAGCTTTGATCAAAATGTGAAAATCTGTTAAGTAAGAACTGAAAGTTGTCTTGCTAAGTGAACGAGCTTGATGGCTTTTTTTTCCTTACCTTAAGACTGTGAAAACGTGACCAGCTATGCTGTTAGCTGGACTTTGAAAACGGAAATAATTATGTAATTAAGAATGTGCTTTGATTCTATTATACTCTCCATAAAATTCCCCAATCTTGAAAACAACATGTTTTAACATACTTTACTAAATATAATTCATGTAACTGAATTTTATATCCTACCAAGTTATGCAATTAAGTAGTACATGACTATTTCTTACAATTAAAGATTGCAAAAATCTTCCTCCATACAATATGATATATTTAACAACTTTTTATGCTAAATAGTTGACATAGTTAATGCTGTAGTCACTTAATTCAATTTTAATTAGCCAAACACTAGTTTGAAAATGTGAGCTTTTCATTAACTGACATTGCTCATATTTTTGCTGCTTGTTTTCCCCGTAGTTCTTTCAAATTATGTATGTATAATATGTTAATGTTCATGAAAATCATTTTTCATTGAAGGCAATGCCAAAATTATTGCAGAGGGTGAAGAGAAATATGTATGCATGTTTTTTGACAACTGGAGTTGTCAAAAATGTATAGTTGTCTTTCTCTATACAGGGAGAGAACAACAAAACCACAACAAAGTAGTAACTAGGTATGGGTCCTGAAGAAAGCTCTTGGCTTGGCTTTGTCTTGGCCCAAGTAGTGTTCCTCTTCCTGTTCTTTGTCTGTATGACAATAGAGCCAGAGCAGCAACCTTTGAAAAATGTGTGGGCTGTTTTATGTCGAATGCTAAGAGGAAAGGCTGGGGAGGTGATGCGAGGTTGGTGACAGCAAGTGGAAAGCGGAGCGGGGCCGTCTGATGGTCACAGCTGTCTGGGCTGAGCTCTTGTCACTGAGTGGCCCTAGAACACGTGGAAACCAGAATGGATCCGGGGATGTATTTCACGAAGGATGGCTTCTGAAGGACTCCTCTAATTTATTGTTTGATTCTGAATTATGAAACAGGGAAAAGGTGATATTAATTTGACTTTGTTATAATACTTGCTTTGCACTGTTAATCCTACTATCTATATAGCTAGGGAAAAGATACCAGCTGGTTATAGGTTAGAAATTACCATATTAATGTTTTATTTGTGTGGGAATATAGTTGTGTTAATTAATGTTTTGATGTGGTTACCAGCACTTAGTGGTCTCTGAATGTCCTCTGCTGACTTAGGGAAATTAGAAACCTTCGGGTGTGCGTTGGTGGGGGCGGCGGTACCATCCTCACCCAGGTGCTGGGGGGAGAGGGAGCAGCGGGCGGTTGGGCAAAGGCAGTGCAGGTGATATTCAGCCAAAAGAGGGGTTTTCCGACGTGCAGCTTGAGTCCAGACAGAGCTGGCTGTTTCTCAATATGGATAATTATTGCCTCTCTGTGTGAGAAGAGCTCTAGGTGCCTGTCTTGCTACAGGAAAGTGCGTTTGCAGTTTGCTGCTATTTCATAGTCTAAAAGGCAGTTATTTTTCTTCAGTCACAATCAGTTTGCTTTCTCATTTCTTAAACCTTCTTTTTGCTTTATTTTCCCTGCCAATTGAAGGGTAGGGAGAGAAGCCCCCAAAATGTAAAGAAGGGATATGAATGAGCAAAACAGATGTTAATCTTGAAGCTCTCATTTATACCTTTTGCTTTACGTTCTCCCTCTTTCGCTGTCTCACACTCACCCTCTACCTCCTGTGTTATTTTCCTTCTCTTTTCAATTGTCTTTACTGCCAAAAAGTGTTTTAAAAAATATATTAATCTAATGGGCAGGTGCTGTGTTTCTGCCATTGATAGATCTCCTGTGCTCAGCCAGTGGAGCCGGAAGAGTTAAGTGTACCAGCACTCTGTAACCTAGATAAAAGTATGCATTTTAATTTCTAATAAAAAAAAAAATCAAGCAGGTATGAATAGCAATAAAATTGCTCAAAATGTTTAAATTGAAGGAAAACAATTGAAAATGGATTTAGAAATATAATGTTTAGTTAAGCAAGCTATAATGTTCTGTTATTTTAATCAGTATTGTAAAGCAATTTAAACTGTGCTGGAAGAGACTTCTTATGTTTTCGCATATAACTCTCCCCCTCCCCCAAACAGTCACCAAAAATTCTTTAATGTTTCAGTGATTCTCTGTAGTCCTTGGTGATAGCACGGTCTTTGTGCAGGGTTTTCAGGCTGAAATGTCAATGTGGCTGCCATGCAGGTGCCTGGAGAAAGAGCATGCCTTGAGGCAGGGGAAAAGGGCTCCTCCAGCCTTGGGGTCTCTGATGGCCACCAACCAACCAGCTGATGGCTCAGTGGTGGTGCTCTTATGGGTAACTGAAGCCTTGGGAAGTTTAGGCATGTCTGATCAGCAAGGGAGCTGTGCTATGGAGGGCCCACTGCATGGCTGTGTGTGATGCTCTCCCTTTTCCCTCTGTACAGGCGTGTGGACAAATAGATCTCCAGTGCTGACCCCTGCTTTACCCCACGATTGTTTGTCTGTTCATTTAAATTTCAAAAGAAATGTGGAGAAAAGAGGATCCTGCCCTGTGCTTGCGGAGTACCCAGCCTAGCAGCGCCTGTGTTCCCATTTGGATCTTGTGGGTACTGCTCCAAAAGGGCTCTTCGGGAGAGGAGTCCCATATCAGTGATAAATCACTGGGCCTGACCTGGGGCTGCTGAGGGAGTGAGGAAGGGAGAAAGGAAGCGCTTGCCCTTCCCTTTATTCTCAGGGCAAGAGAACCAAGGGCTGAAAAGGGAAGTTTCTTCCCTTAATCATCCAATTCCCTCAACAGAAGACTTCAAACTGGGCATCACATTGGAGTGAATGACATGCAGGGGACAACTTGATGTTCTACGTGTGGTTCCTGCCACTTTCAAATAATCCTTGTAATATTTAGTACATGTATTTTAAAGAAGGTTTAGTTTTTTGAGTAGGTACTAAATCTCGGTGACGTGCTGAATTCCCATTCTGTGAGGCTCCAGTGCCAGCACTGAGCTGAGGGGAGGCGGGTGAACTTAAATTAACCCAGGAGAGGAGGGTGAATGCTGCTTTCAAGCAGCAGATGCTGCAGCACCAAATAAGCATATTGCACAATAAATAGCAGTCATGGCTTTAATTAGGAATTCAATTGAAGTTGGAAACCACTTGCCTACAGTAAAATTGTCCTATTTAACATTTCTATCAACATATTTTTCATCATTGGCATTGTTGCTTTTAATTTAACTTTCAATTTTAACTTTCAGTGTTATAGATAAAATCTTTTCTTAAGACCACATTAATAGTTTGTTCTTGTGAATCTATCCTGTACTTGAGTCACAGGCACAGAGCAAATCTGGGAGGTTTAGGGTAAAAAAAAATATGCAGGCCTTTCAATTAGCTGTCCGAAATCTGGGATGCTGGTACCCTTGGATCATTAGATCTATTTGGAGTTCTCAAATGTGTTTAGCATCCATACAAAATGCATTCTTCAAAACCTCTCACTATGTGGCTCAGAATTAGAGTAACAATGGCTTCACTTTCAACTAGCAAACATGGGCTGCCTTGAGATGTTGAGCTTATAAAGCATAAACATTCAGGAAAGGGGAAAAAAGTGCTTGCTACATCCACCAGCATGCCTGTAGCCTCCCTGTTGCAACTGCATTTAACTTTGAGAGTCAGCTGTTTGTTGTCCACGTATCTAGTTGAAGATCAGTGCAAGGTAAATGATTCTGGGTAGCTGCAGTGGCACTTGCACGACGCTAGCACTAACAAGCCAAGGTGTGTGAGAAAGCTTGTGTGATCTGATTCCAAGGATCCAGCAGTTTCAGTATTAGGCATCATGGAGTGGGTCTGTGGCCAACTCATTACGTGTAAGACTGACATACAGCAGATGATGGGAAAGGGAATGCTCTGGATCTGCATCCCTACAAGGCCGCTGGACTGGGAGGGACTGGATATGGACAACCACTGAACAGAATCCTCGTTGGCTCAGCTCCCCTTTGCCTCTTCACCCCATAAACCACAAAGTGCTTCCTAATGAATAAATACCTGCCTATAATATAAACAAAGCTCTAAATTAATTAGTCTCTAATACCAGAGCAGTGTGACAGCTCTGAAACACTGAAGTGTTACAGGAAGGAACTCCATAAAGACTTAGCAGGTAAAAATTCAAGCAAGCCTATAGGGAGAAAAAAAAATCAGCTCTCACAGCACAGAAAGATGTAACTGCTGCTACTCCTCATTCCTTGTTATCTCACATGGGAAAATCCGTCCCTGGTGGAAGTTCTTAGATTTGGAGTAATTCTGGGAATGTGTGAAGGAGGTACCAAACAAACTCTTTAGAACTGAATATCACAGAAAACACTGCTGGTTGTTTGTTTGTTTGTTTTTTACCCTTTGTCTTCCCATTGTGGGAAGAATTGGGCAGTCTCCACTATAAAGGGGAAATGGAAAATCAAATTCTGCAAAGACTTGTCCTGCCCTAAATTTGTGCTCAAGTAGAAACCTTGTGGGGGGCTGGGTTTGTAGCTGGGCCATGTTACTTGGGTTGAGATTGCTGGCCAATACAAGTGTGCTGCATTGTAGACATCCATCCACTCCCACTCTGGTTAGGAAATTACTTTCCAAAGCCTAGATCACACAAGCAGTATTTGTGCTGAGTGTTATAAGCACTTAAAAGAGCTGAAACTCACCCAATGTGAAGCTGAATGTAATCTGTTCAAAAGTATCCTGGGAAAAAAAAAATGGTATTAGTAAATATATCAAAGGAGGGGAAAGAAGACTAGGAGAGGAGAACCTGAGTTCAAACACGTTGTTGAAAGGAAATAGAATAAGATGCAAAGAGTTTTTGTTTGCTTCTTTTTAATTCTATTCTTCTGAACTCTGATCTTCTGGGGTAACTTATGGGCAGTTGGGCCTCTGTGTCACAAGTCTGATATACTGTGTTCCTTCAGCTCTCTGAAACTTGAATATATCCTGCATTTACTTGTCAAAAGTGGAGAAAATAGTGGATTTCCAAATCGGTGTGTAATTTCAAGCAATGAGTCATAATCAATAAACTATTCCCAGAACTCCAGTTAGGAAGGGAATAAAAACAGAGAGAAATAGCACAGGAAGTAAGGCAGTAAGTTTCTAAGGAACTGTAGCCGAGGAGGTATTGGCTGCTGGTCCTGTATCCTGTTATTCAGATAAATAACGCATGTGTGGGGGAGTTGGTTTGGTGCTTTGTTGTTGTTTATTTTGTAAACTTGAGCAGTTCCAACTGAAGCACTTTTTCCACTTGAGGTTCACCTTTCGGGGAGATTTGTTTTGCTGTATCTGGTTTTGAAAACACCACGCTCTGGATTCAAATTTTGCCGCCAGAACATTCTCCTAGAGGAAATGTCCTCTCTGCATGGGAACTATGAAAGAATGTCTTCTAAAACATATGGAGAAAGTCTTTTGTAGAGTGCCGTATAAGGCTTATTTTGTGAATGCTTGTTTGCAAGGTGCTTTGAGATTTCAAAATTGCAAACGTGTTTGTTACTGACTGAAGTTTTTCATGTATCTGGATTTCTGTGCAGAGTGTATGCACAGACTGCCAGGTGACTATGGCAAGTGAGAAATTGGGGGGAAACCTGACCATTTCATAGGATAAATCCTGCTGCCTTTGAAGCATACTTATCTGCTAAAACGTAAGTGAAGCATGTAGCCTTACGAATAAACCCAAATCAAGTTCAAAGCCTGAATGACACCTGTCAGAGAGAGGCTGTAATCGGGACATACTGTCCTTTCCAGCTCTTTCTCTGTGAGCGATCTGGGATTTTCTTTGTCATTTCCAGAGCATTCTCCTGGAGAGTTTTAAAGTGATCTCTTTATACCCTCCATCTTCCATTTTAAGTATGACCAGGATTAATATAACATATGCAAACTAAATCCAGGCTATTGCATTTACCAACACTGAATTTTTATGAAGATAGGGTAGCTTTTTAATAATCCTCTCTGGCTTTTATTTGCCTTTCTTTTTAATATTTCAATGGAAAAAAATATTTGTTACCGTTTGTTATTTTGCAATTTATTTTTGTAAAAGTCTATTTGTGTTGTTTTTGGCCAGAGAGGTACTGTGACTTGCTCCAAATTGCTCTCCTCCTGGAGCAATCCACGGAAATGTGTTGCTATTGTGTTAGTACCAAAGTATTTCATATCTAGAAGACTGAAATCACAGGGACAAATGCAATATTTTTCTTTGCTCAACTTCTGTCTAACGAGCTCTGCTGTTGGGCAATTGGAGATCTTCATTCTAGCCCTCTTCTTGCTAGCTCCTGTGTGGCTGAGTGCATGAATTCTTAATACTCCCATTTCCCCATCTGTAAAATGAGAATTTTTATATTTTCTAGTTCTATAAAATTTATAATGCAATTAATTGGATATTGACAGAGCAGTTTGAGACCTCAGGTGGTATGCAGTATATGTAAACATTTTGACAGTTTTATTGTTACTTCTGGGTTAAAAGTAGAAATATTTAGGAATCGCATTTGAAAACAGGCTAAGAGAATTTGTGTGGCTGTTGTTGTGAGTGGAAGTATTTTGATCATCTCTTACTATTTCAAAAATAAAAAATAAAAAGGACTTGGTCTTGAAATGCATCTAATTAAGGCATCGTCCCCATTTCACAGAATCTTTCCAGCAAGCTAGGTATGTTAATAGGAAGGCCACTGCTTTTTATAGAGAAGAAATAAAAGGAAAAGTTAAAGTAAGTTTGTGGAGTTTAGAACTCATATTCCTGTAATATTGACCTATTAAAATTCAGTAGAATACATTACATTAGTCTGGAAATAGCAATGGCTAACCCAAAGAATCAGAACTAAGAGTAATGTTTCTCACAGTTCTGTTCGGCTGACCTTTTGCTTAGCTGTGAGCTAAGGTCATTTTCACTCTTGGTTGGGCTTCCTTGACAGTTAAGATGGCTTCTTTATGAAGATACTGAGATAAACTAGAGTCGTGCATTCATTCACATTGCTAAAACCACTTCATCAAATGCTGCTTCCATACAAAATACTTCTGATCTAATCAAGAAAACATCAGAATCCTGCAAAGTGCCCTTGTTAATCCTGTCACTTACTACCTAGACCATTTTTCAAGATGATTTAATTAGCAAAGTGAAAGAACTTACTATTCTTTCAGCATTATTCACACAAGTTGAAATGTATGCTTTGGCTTAAGATATAAATAACTTACGTACACTAGTAGAAAATACATGCAAATGTAGCATTGACATTTAAAAGCAAATCTGTATCTTTCAGTGTCTTATACCATAAGACAGACTTAACCCGGTTATTTTTTTTTTCCTTCCAGTTGCACCAGAACCTCAGTGCCATAGTAAGGGGTCATAATTTGCCAACTTTCAAACAGAGATGGGATGAAGTACTGCTGCTTTTTGCTATGCGTAGCTCTTTATGGGGTAGTTACAGCCTTTTTCCAAAACCAAAGTGGCATTCCCATGCCAAGAACTCTAAATGTTCCAGAGAAAAGGGGAAAGGTAAACCTTCCTCGGAAGAGAGGATGGGAAAAGGGTGGAGAATGTATGGTCTATACAGATAAGCTAACACACAGAATAAGGTGTTAGTGAAGGAAAAGCAAAAATTGCAAGAAAAACCTGTGATGCAACTCTAGTTTAACCCTAGAAACAATTCCCTCTACTCAATAAAGTGTAGACTTGCTATAGCTAATTGTCAGCGTATTCTTTATTACTACTTCGTAGTTATAATATCTGTGTTCCTAAGGTATAATTAAAGATTTACCTAGATTTATGAGAGTTTGCCATCACCAACAGGGTTAAAGGATGCCACGGAGACCCATTGAGTGAGGGCTTTGCTCAGCAGTTTCCCCAGCAGTAAGGGCCTTCCAGAATTACTCCAGTGCTTTAGGAAAGCTTGGCCGTTTGGCACCAATGTACGGGGCATTATTAGAAAGGGGACAGCATGCATGTGTGAGGCCAGTGTGTCTGGGCCTTTGGTTTTCTAAAAACAGAAGAGGAATGAGAATCCAAAAGGCTGGGATGGATGTACTCTGAAGAGTGAAATTAAATAGGAAATTACTGTTATTGTAAATGATAATCATAGTATGCTGGAAACGGGAGATACTGTGTTAATTCTGAATCCGCTCAACCCTCCGAATTTCTTTAATGCAGATATCCTTGGTAATGGATCAGTGCTCTTCCACCTGAATTTTACACAGCCCACACTTTTAAATGTTAACTAAACAGTGCTGTGTGCTGTAGGCTTTCAGATGTTACCATATTTATTATAAAACTCTTCATGGAGTGTATTTAAGAAGCATGGATAAGATGAGCCTACAAAGCCTGGTAGGGTAGAAACAATGTGTAATGAAACTTTTGAAAAAAATATATGGTACCTCACCTTTGAATTTACTGCGTATGGCACCAAGTAGCAAAAGCCAAACGTGGCATTGGTTGGTACCTTAATTTTCCAAAGAGGAAAATTCCATGACTTAAACAGGACTGGCTGAGTGGCCAGGAGCCACTGTTAAGGATTTACCTTAGCTGTGTTTAGGCTTAGAAAGAAAGAAGATAAGGCATTGGAATAGAAATGATTCCTATATTCACGATGGATTCTTGGATAGTGAATTGAATATGACTTTACCTACACAGACCTTGTTAGAAATGACTTCTCTCTCCTATATTCATGAGGACTATATTGCTGTAGTAGTTTATAGAGGGCAAAGGATGAAATTTTTGCCTGAGTTAAATATAATAATCAATTCTACACATGGCCTGGAAACACTAATTGGTTATCTTGCCCTCTAATATTAGTCTTTTGCAGTGTGAATCTTTGATCCTTTGGGCAAACATTTCAGTTTCTGTTTGCTAAGGAAAGGTTTCATTCTGTGTATACAGCACATGGGTGCCTGCTTCTTATCACACTCTCTGCCACAGCGTAGGAAAGCTAATATTCGTTGCACATAAATTGCTTCTTTTACTGCAACTTCTACATCCTTTGCTTTCCTTCTTTGCAAATTCAGAGTTGAAGCTGTAATAGAAATCTAAGTCATATGAAAAGCATCCAAGGTAGGGAAAAGAATATCATCTTCTGGGGGGTGAATTGCCGTCTTGGAAGAAGTCAGATAAGGGAAGTCAGAAGAATGTAGAAAACAATAAGACGGCTATTTTGCACTGCTTTCCCATTTAAAAAAGAAAAGAAAACAATAAAAAAAAGCCCACTTATCTGTAAAGCTGCTTTAACTAAAGAACCCTTAGGAGTTTAAGCACATATCAGGCGCTTGTAAGAATACTGAAGCTGCACATGCAAACACTCAACTTTTAGAAAATGCTGGAATTGTAAGCTATTCATTCAAGCTGAACTTTGTCAGCATTGGCTGGCACACGTGTGATTTCCCATTTTCTTTAGCTACCTGATCATGTAATACTTTTTCCTTATGTGATTCCCCCCCTTCTTCTATTTGTTCTCTCTAGAGCACAGGATGAAATTGTTTCTGGGTGTAAACCAAGGCACGGTATCAGGTAATTACTGCCAAAGTTTCTTGCTCTTGTAGCTCTAGCCGTTGAAGTTAACAGCAACATATGTTATTGCAAACAGAAAAAAAGATGTCTAAAATGTAAGAATAAATAATATGCAAGATAATTCAATTAAAAATCTATCTGCTCAGTGTTGGACATTTAGGGCCAGTAGAGTAGACCTTTGAAACTCTTACAGTAGAGGATAAAGTCAACAAATGCAGGTATGGAAGCTGCAGTACATGTACAGGAGATGAGATATTAATGTGTGTCCAGATTTACTTGGGAACAGATCTGGCAGGTTTATCTGTTGCCTGTAAAATGGAAAAAAATAGTATTGTCCATCTCTCCACAGGGAGATGGACATCATTAGTATTTTTGAGACGTGAATGTAATACAATAATTGATGTGTTTGCTGCAAGGAATGCTGAATTGCTTTGACATCAGAAGCCAGAAACCCAATGGAGATCTGAACAAGTATTCCTGAATGCAACTCAGGAGAAGCAGCAGCTCTTTATTTTGCACGACGAGGGGCTTGTGTGAAGAGAAGTCATAATTGAAGACTATATGCCACACTTAAGCAGAGGCAGATTTGAAGTCATGTGGACTGATTAATTTTAGCATTCCTTATTTTGTAAATACTTGACTCATGCAACATAAATCATATAGCATCTCAATAGTCTTAATGTAATTTCCTGGGCATGTATCTTTTACGGATGAAGGAAATGAAACAAATTCTATTTTGTTCAGTCTTAGCAGCTCCCTTCAGGCATGTGATTTGACTCTGATTCCTCAGGACACATTTAAACTCTTTGAATGACGTGACTTTTTAAGTTACTGGCAGCAGGAAAAGGTTCTTGTCGTGGAAAGGGTGGGCTGCTGCAACTCTGCATTGAGCCAAGGAACCCAGACCAGCTTGTGTATGCAAGCTCATGCTCTCCTGGCTGCGTGTGCCTCTGAACTCTGGAGGAAACTTTTCTGCAGCGTGGTGACATTGAGGTGGAGGATGTGTGAGAAAGTCCTATTAAAGAAAGGTCTGCTGAGGACCATGTGCAGTACTGCTGTGTTGGCTGCAGGGGAGCTTGGCCTTCTGAAACATTTGTTTTCAATCAGTACTCAGGAATTCTGTGGAAACCCTGCAGACGATCTGAGAGCGAGAAGGAAACTGTCTGCGGGAGGGAAGGAGTTAAGGCTTAACTGCAGCTATTTCTCCTTCACTTCATTAAAGAAATGGTGAGAGAACTTCCTTAGTTTCAGCAATTTATTCTTGTCATACTTCAAAAGATGGATAGAAACAACAGATCTCTCCAAGGTGAGGGCAAAAGTTTTCATATGGAAAGTGGAAGTTGAAGGGGAGCTTCAGCTACTGCTGAGAAAAATCCACATCTACCTCTTTGGAACAAGGCTGCAAAATTGTTCTCTTGTTTGTAGGAGCATATTTTTTTTGAGCTTTTGCAAGCGTGGTAAGATGGTAATTAGATGCTTATTCTTGTACAGTAATTGCTTTGACCCTTCCTCCAGAAGGAGTTGGAATCTTAAAGGTACTCCAGTCCATAGTTTGCACTGACTTAGTAGATTTTAAGATTTCAATCAGAATTATAAATGTACATACACCTGAGGACCTGAGCTAGTGCAATTCCTGCAGTGTAAAACCCTGCTTTGCAATATGCTTTAGAGTATGGGCAGTGATGAGAGTCTCTTAAGGGAAAAATCTGTGAGGATGAGGCCTGAGAAAGTTATTTAATCTTTGTCTTTTTTTTAGTATGTATAGTATTGGGTTGGGCTAACTTATAGTCTGTGACTTTTTTTTCTTGTCATTTCTCTTTCCGTGTTGGCATGGGCTAATGTTAGGACATACGTTAATATTTGGCTGACCACATGCTTTGGGAAGGTCTATTTCTTCAGCAGGGAGAAGGTTCCTCAGTTCTCTCTAATCACTCAAAATGCATGTGAGAAGTACTTTTAGCACTTACCAGCACTCTCTAAACAATAGCATGCCTTAAAGAAGAGGTATACATCAAAACTTAAGCCATGTCATTTCCTTGAGCAAACAGAAATCCCCAAGGGCAGCTCTTCACAAAGGTAAGATGACTTCTATCAAGTAATATGTTTGTATATTAAGACTCTTCTTTTTGCAGTGTAATGTAGCTACATTTCAAATAGTCTTTTTTTCTTTTTGCTTAGTTACCTATGGGGGAAAAAAAAAATGCACATAGCATCACAGCCTTTTTGATTCTGTAGATCCTTCCTGTGCATAAGTTTATTTGAAATTGAGGTTCGAAAATTAAGCAATGGATACTTACTGCAGGATTTTGATTTTTCTTTGAGCAACAGACAGTCAAGCAGGTAGTGGAAGAGTCCTCACCTGACAGAAAAATTTCAGATGGTATTAATCTTATGAGCTAGATGGCCTCTGCTCAGCATGTGTTCTCCTCTAGTCGTTCCAGAAGAGGAAAAGCTTTAGAGGAACCTTCCATCTTCATGGATTTCATAGTCAAGACTCCAAGACATGAATGTTATTAGAGACAGTGCTCTGGAACCATTCATTAGCTTTGAATTTTGAAACTGTGGTTTTCCGTGAACTGCCAGTAAATGCTACTGGAACTATAGTTCACATTATATGCTTCTCTGTGTCTCTTAATGAGGTGATATTCTTCTCTTCGATGCCTAAATTGGCCTTTTCCCAAGCGAGGGACCACAGCCAACAGACTGGTTTGGTTTTAAAGTTTTGTTTTTTTTTTTTTCCTAGAAGTTACTCGTTACAACAGATGTCCCCAAGAAGAGATCCTTAGAAATGAAAGATGTTTTTAAGCAGAGCCCTGCATTGCTAACAGAAAGAGTGGTGAGGTATTGGAACACGCTACCCAGGGAAGTGATGGAGTCACTGTTCCTGGAAGTCTTCAAGGATAGGGAGGATATCACACTAAGTGACATGGTTTAGAGTGGTCACAGGCATGGGTTGATGGTTGGACTTAATAATCTTGGTGGTCTTTCCAGCCTTAATGGTTCTATTACTCAAAGTGCTGTTTCAGCTCCCTGCTAACCTCTACAAAGCCTGGAAGCAGCCCTGCACTTGAGTTGTGGCTCCCAAATTGGCTACCAGGGTTCTTGAATTAGGAGAGGCAATGCTCTTCCTCATGGCCCTTGGCACCACTGATGGGAATTCAGCCTTTGAAAAGACATCTCCTCTCTGGCAGCTCCTGAGTGACACTAGAGATGGGAGAGAGCAGCTGAAGGTGGTTTAGGTCCCACTGAAAACAGCCTTTCTGATGAGGGAAGTGATGAGGGAATGGAGCTATCCCTCAGAAGCTGAAACATAAGAATGAGGAGAAGTCAGCAAGGTGATTTTAAAGAGACTGTGGCCTAGGAAGAGGGAGGGGCAGGCAACATGTAGCTGCTGTATATGTAAATGATTGTAATAATTAATAGTCACAGTAGAAGCAGCAAAACATGAGGGCTTGCGTGAGCAGGACTAACATACTGTTAAAGTACTCCACTCCTTAAATGCTGATAAGTGTTTTTAATTCTGTTCTAGCCAGGTTAGTTATAATCTCGGTGATATCCAGCTGTAGAGGAACACGTGGCCAGTCCTGTCATCTCTCACCTTAATGAGCACTGAAAGCGAATAACTGGAAATTCTACTGAGTGCTCAGCATAGCAGTTCATTATATAAGTTCTACATATAGTTAAATTAGTAGCTTAGTTGACAAGAAGGTGACATAGCTCAACTTATTTTTTAAATTGCTTGGCTTTATCACTCTATTGAACAGATTGTTCAAGTATTTATAGAATACTGTGCTATAGCCAATGTGATCTGCAATTAAGGCAGAAATGGTCAAGTAAAATGACATGATCAAGCACTTTAAAATGTGTTGACCTCTGATTGCCATCAAACAACCAGAGGTTGAAGCTTGAACCACAAAATTGCCTTTTAAAATTCTTTAAGGAGATTGGGTGCTGGGACTAAAATGTGTTTTGACTGAAACTTTAGAAGGAAAAAAATCCATGTTCTAAGACCAAGGATGTTATTACTCTCCATGGTGGTTTATTAGCATGTTGCTGATTTTCAATGAGATGACCTATGGTAAAAGCTGTAAACCTTAGAGAGATTACAGTTCTTATTATAACGATGCATTATTTGGATGAAGAATTCTTTGCTAACAGTCAGTTAGATGTCTGGCTGCCTATTTCATGGAGAAGAGCCTTGGCCATCAGCAACTTTGGTGCTTGGAAGGAGAACAAGGAAAGTGACACAGGGACAGAAGACAGGTTAAACTATGCATATTCAGGTGAACCTGTGGACAACAAGAATAGAAAAATATTCCCTGAGGGGACCTCAGCCAAGCAATGGGTTATTTTCCACTCATACGATTTTGGGCTAGATTGCTCCTGGCTGGTGAAACTTCCTATCACAGGAATCTGTGATAGCTGATCTGGCTGGTCAGGATGCTCCCATCCTCTTTTCAATACTGTCTATTTTCTGCTCTCACATATGCTAGTGGTGAATATTCAGTTCATTTAGAAAACAGTGTTGCATGACTTTTTTCTAAGCTGGTCGGATGTTCCCTCAGTTAAAGAAGCACCTGGGCATTATTAACAAGACTTGATTTATAGTATTAGCAATAGACACATTTTGTAGATCAAAAGAAACTTTGGCTGTTTAAAATTAGCTTGTTCTACAAGCTTCAATTCACTTGGAGGCTCTTTAGGATTTTTGGAACAGTTGTTGGTGTTGTTTAGGTTAGAAGTTCTTGAAAGAGAAGTCTAGCACTGTTAGCACTTCCCTCTAACACAGTAGAGTATTTCTTGTTTCCCAACAGCTACAAATCCTTTTGCTGCCAGGAAATATTTCCAGCTGATTTTTGTAATAGGAGTCCACGGGAGATGGGAAACAGAGATACAGGAATATCTGACATCAGTCTTGGCCACAGCATCCAATTCTGTTTATAACTGCTCTGGGCCATTGCTGGTTTGAGCAAAACCCAGCAGTGCAGAGTGATACGCTACATAGCAAGATGCAAAGCCCTCATCTTAATAGTGCTGATATGTGGTTGTTGCCTCCATAATCCAGCTGCACTCTTAGTTATCAGCCCCACATTTCTTTTGATGCCTTGGCTTGCTCTTCTTTCTAGTGGTATTCCGAGGACTACCAATGGAAATAGATCTTCCCTTGCTTCTCCCTCAGGACTTGAGGAAGACAAGGACAAAGAGCATCATACATACTCTGTTACTTCTCACAGAATAACTGATTTTATCATTGGGTGCCCTGGTTTACTGCTGAAACTAATAGCACAGCATGAATCCCCTGCAGCTCTCCTCAATGATTACCCCTGCCTGGCATTCAAGGGTCATTGAAAGTCTTTTTGGGCTGCTGCTTGACATGGGGAATTTGTGAGAGGGAGAACTTCCTGCTGCCAAGGAGTGGTATGGCAAATTTAGCTTAGCAGCTCACCTTAATTGAGTCTGCTGGTGCTTGCCGTGCACTAAAACTTCAAATTTCATCTGGTCAGCTTGGCTATGCGCTGCATAGGTGGTTTGAAGTTGGATTTATCCTGCCATGGGAACTGTCTCCATCAATGAAAGGAACAGCCTGTGAGTCTAGTAGTCTGTGACAGCCTGGAACTCCAAATTGAAATGGGTGCACTGGCAAGGGGTGAGCAGCTGAATCCTCAGAGCAGCTAATTCTTCTCCTGCTACCTCCCTTTTTTTTTTCCCAAATAGTCATTTTATTGGCTGTGAACAAGTCTACACAGAGTGCAAAGCAATATAGGTCTTCTCCACACTCCCCCCTATTTATTTTTGTATGACCTAGTAAGCCACCCTCCCCCTCTTTTTTTTTTTCTTTTCTTTTGGCAGGTCAACTTCTGTATAGCCAGCCATCCTGACTTGCTGTACAAACAAGATAAAAATTTTAGAAGTGGAAGTTCAATGCTGCGATGTGATTTAACTGTACCTGTCTAAACCTCCTAAGCTTGACATGTCAGTATCAGAATGTGACATGTCCTCATCACAATGATGTGTGAAGCCTGGGGCACTTCAGGAGTGCTGTTTAACCACACTACAATATTTAGACTTAAAATGCAGTTTTAATTTTTTAGTTTTCAGTACCCCCAGTCTAGTTTGAGACCAGCACGTATCTCTTTACTAAACAGGTAACGGTGAAGAATCCAGCCCAAGAAATGGTGGGATCAGTGTATGGATGTTTTAAAGCAGGCAGGAAGGAGATGCAAGAAAGGTAGATTTGTACATATCCACCTGTACTCTGGGCGGTCAGGGTTGATGGGCAAGTGTTAGTGTGTATTCACACTCGGTTTCCTTGTCAGTCCCATCTGGGAAGGTCTGAAAGTCTGAACCTAGCTGCCAATGTTCTTTAATGGTTTTTACCCCTTCTTTTCCACATGCCTTCTAGCAGGGGAAAAAATAAATGCTTTCTTCTTTTGTTTTTCTGTGTGGCTGCAATCCTAAGCAAGCAATTAATTCCACTGGTATATGGCATTATGTGTGAATGTGCTAGTAAAGGTCCTCCCCTTGTGTGTGCGATATTGCTGGGAACAGCATCTCATGGGAATTGAGCGAAGTCAGTTTATCATCAAGAGATTTCTGCAGCCAGATTTTATTGCCCAAAGACAAGATGTTTCCTTTCTGAGCTGATCTGTCTTTCACTTAACTTCAAATGTTTTTAAGACTTATCTTCAAAATCTGAAGGCCATTCTCATGCCAAAGAGGAGGTATTTTCATTTCCTTCTGTTCCCTGCTAAGGTCTCCTCCATTACCTTTGGCTGCATCAGCAGGGGTTGGGAGAATTGCTTTTGTGTTGGGGCTAGAAAATGATAATTTTTCAAGACTGTTTTAAAACATCAGATGGGAACAGAAGTTCACAAAAAGTATTTTTTTAACAAACTGTTTCACAGCATATGCACCACTTAATATGGCATATGTTAACTTCAGTGTTTTAATTGATTAGCGAAGTAAATAGATGTATATAATGTGAATGATCTGTCAGCAGATAAGTCAGCAGCATCATGAGGCTCCAGCAAGGTGCATTTTTTTTTTTCTTAAGGATGTACTTGTTTGGTAGCATTTTTTTTGTTGTTGCTGTCTGTGATTTAAAATAAATTTGATAGATTATGTACTGTAGGTTTTGCTTTCACTCTTGTAAGCTCTACTGTCTAGCAGCATGCGAGTGAGAGATGGTATGGAGGGGAGGGGAAAGGAAAGGGATTAGGTGAATTATGAAATACATAATGTGGAATATTGTCAGTGTTCCATAGTGGTCTCAGGAGTGAACAAGAAGAAAGTAGACTGTATATAGTAGCTCAAAAAGTTTGAGTCAGCTGAGCTAGGTTGTAAAAGGCATGGGATAGTAGTCCCCACCCATGGGATGGAGAGGAGTGGTCCCCATATCTGTTATCTGAGAAGCAGATTTTGGATTTGCCAGCCTCTGCATGTTATTATCCTGTTCTTCCCAATAAGAGAAGCAAGTTCTTTACATTCTGTTACAGAAGAATCTGGAGAAAATTATGCAAGGGGTGAGTTGCAGAAGCCAGCTTCCCTTCCAAGGGCTTTTCCGCAGGCTGCCAGCTGCCTTTGTAGTTCTAGAGATTTTGGCCTGGAAGAGTCTTGGGGGATTGAAGGTGCTACCAAGATATTAAGGTTAAAGAAGGACTGATAACAGTCACTTGTCCACTTGCATAAATCCAATTTCAGTTTATTAAACTTCTACGTTCTGTGAAGCGGTAGATAGTTTTAAAAATAATAATAATAAAAATAACAGGCCACAGCATGATATATCCCTCACGGAGCTTGAGTTGCTCCTGCTAACGTTCCTATTAACTCTAACTCAACGCTGAATGTTTTGTTTTGAATATTTTTCTTTACTGTGGGATTTGCTTTACTGTAGCTTTAACTTTCCTCAGAAAAATTCAGCTCAGACAACAATGTTAGGCGCTCCTCTCCAGCTCTAAGGAATCCCATTTCTGTAGGCAGGCTTGTGGGCTTTGAGGTCCTGGAAGTGGGCCTCATTCATGGGCATAACTCGTAAAACATAACTGTTACTCTTAGTTACTGCTCTATGGACAGCTTTGCTGAGAGACACAGTCTGAACGGCTTCTCTGAAGTCAATCATTCTGTCGAAAGTACTGCAAAAGCATCCAGGACAGCCTTCAATTATTTCAGATGCAGTAGATAAATGCAGTTATTTTTTCACTTGTACATGGGATGTATTTTTTTCCCCGGTTTTGATAACCTTCGTACACATAGCAGTTAACTGCTGAAAAATATTTTTTCATTAAAGTGTATCAGCAAAATACAAAAGCATACATCCAGTAGGACAAAGGCTTTGGGGACGAGGACTTCTTGTTGCTACTCTCTGCATGAAGTTGACCTTGTCTGTATTCTATAATGGAAGTTACTTCATCATCCAGCCCTGAGCCTCTCCTGAGCAAATGCTGCCAATCACCCGACTTTGTGCCAAAAGGCAGGCTGGCTGTGTCATGCAGATGACTGTCCACTGTGGGCTCAAATGAGACCACCAACCCTTAACCCTAACAGAACTGAGAATTTGTTTCAAAGTAGAGACAAGTACAGAGGTCTGCAGGGTGCTTTTGTTTATATGTTAGCTGTTAGGTTTTGCAGGGATTGCATACGCTACGGAAAGCAAAGGGGGGGGGGGGGGGGGAAAGGAGGTTTTATTGATTCTCTGGATACTGCACAAAAACCAGTCACATTCAAAGCCTGTTATTTAGCTGACCTGTAACGGAATCATAGGATCAGTAAGTCTGGGAAAGACCACTGAGGTCCTCTAGCCCAACTGTCAACTCATCATCACCACACCACTAAGCCGTGTTCCTAAGTGCCTCGTCTACACGTTTCTTGAAATTGCCTGTTAATTTAGTTTGATTATGTTGACTTTACATGTGATTTCATTTTGCCTTGGTCATTTAAAAATGCGAGGGATACATGATAATCTCAAAGACTTTTTTATGTGATGCAGAGCTCTTCAAAGTTCAAGTTTTGGTCTCCAGTCTAATGAGAGAAGTTTGCAAAGGTCTTCTTGCATAAGGTTTTAGTATTTTGTTAATTTTTTCAGCAATTGCTCAGACTCCAATTGCCATTTTAACATTCTCCCTTAACTACCTTCATCAGCCACAGATCATAGGCCTCTGAGGATCCTGGCTAACAAAGCTAGGAGAAAAGTATTTAGCAGACAATGACCGTAAGCAAATTTGAAAGACCCAGGCCAATTACAAATCATGTTCTCCCTCATTCAGAATCAAGGCAGCATTCTACCTCTTTCAGGGCCTTTCTGAGCCTCCATTAGCATTCCAAATTTGATGCAGCAAAAAGCTGATTTGTTCCCACAGGAAAAATACAGATTGATTTCTAAAAGTATGGTCCATTATCTTCCTTGTGCCCTCAAAGCCACATTTGGACTACAATCAGTGACGTCTGCTGAGCTAGCTGAGCATTAGTCCTGACTGTCATTTGACCATTAATCCTTTGGTTGCTGTATGGCACAAACGTTAGTTTTGTTGGCCTGCTGAAGGGTTCTGTGACCTTCACCACTGTGTGTTAACTCTGATGTCAGATAGAAGGCCCAATTGGGACCTTCATATTCAAAAGTTTCTACAAAAAATAGCAGGGAGAAGGGCTAAGCACTGATGTTTTTAAGGCCAAATTGTACTCCATAAGCTACAGAGAAGCCTTAATCCTTCACTCAGAGGTATCACGTTGTATGATGTTCTTCCTGGTCAAAATTGGGTTACATGCAATGAAATGTTTAATATAAATGACAGTTTTTAAGGAAGTGATAATAGAAATGAAGAAAAAATATTCCTGTATAGTACTTCTCAAGTTGGGCTAGCTGTGTTTCTTATCTCAGGCTCCGTTCTAAAAGCAAATTCCATAAAACTCTTCTCCTTACATGTACTGATTCGGAGGATGGCAGTTCAGTGTTACGACTAAAAGGCCAAACAAAGTGTATAGCGGTAATGCCTCCGCAGAACCCAGACAGCATAAGTTGGTGGAGATGTCAATTTATTGTGTCATTGTAACAGCTAATAAACCCAATGTATTTTGATAGCTTCTCATCTCATGAACATCTTTCTAGTTTTCATGTCCCACCTGAGTCCCTTTTCTAAAAGACTTTGTCTGTGCATAACTACTTGATTTCTCTATTGAAAGATTTCAGTGTAATTAAACTGATTACTGAAAAAGGCATCATTCTTCTTTTATTAAGGCAATTTACATATTCAGTAACTTTAGACTTGCTTGCTGAAAGAAAGATTGAAAGTTATTTGTATGTTCTTCATTGAAATATTTAGAGATTCTTTCACTTTCATTAGCACTCTGGTGAAGGAGATCAAAATAAGGCAGTATTTCTCATAATTAGCTGATAAATGATAACAAAGGCCTTGATTTGAACTTCATGAGCTTAGAAGTATTTTGTCGTTGATTTCTGTGGTTTTTGACCATAAGAAAGCATCACATGATTATTTTTTTTCCACCTCCTCCCTAAAATAGAGTCAATGTACAGCAAGAATCATCAAGAAAACATAATTTAGTTTTTAATAGGAGTAAACAATACTCAAAGCCACATTAAATTTTAACACTCACTACAGATTCATTTTGTGCTTGTACCTGAAATTTGATTTTAAAACATAGACTTTATCTTGATTTCTTTAAATATTTTTATTAAATGCCAACAAGTACATTTCTTGTCACCAATAAAACTTCTAGTTCTAGGCAAGGATGTGTACTAGTACTGTAATGGGATATACTTTTATCTTTTTACCCCAGGTATGCAGATCTTCTGATCATTTTTATGCTTATTATGCACAATCTAGTTCTTCCTAGGTTTGCAAATGAGCCACAAAAAGATTGATTTTTACAGATGTTTGCTATTCAATATTGGTTGATAAATGTTTTAGATGTGGTGTAGAACTCATAATTAAGGGTTTACATTCCATAGACATTTCTTAACATAAAACATTTATTAGCTAGTACATACAACTGCAGGTAGGTGTATTGCTATTGGTAATTTGTTCTGTATGTGTTGATCACTGAGTTCAGGGTACTGCTTCTGCTTTCCTAGTTTCTTGAGTAAAAGGCTTACTTATGTGTCTGTGTATGGTATTTGCTTCTTGCAGGAGCAAGAACTTTACTATGAATACTTTTTCTTATGCATATGGATGGCTTGCAGGAGAACTGACATGGCTTTTGATTTTCATTTTGAGCATTCCTACTAGTTTTATGCTTTTGTATAGGAGTAACAGAAAGCTCATGCTTTGATTTATGAAATTAAATGAGAATTGAGCTGAGTAAAGGCTTCATCATAACCCTTGGCTAAGTCACCATCTAGAAATTCCTTCTAAATGTAGGATGAAATCAGTCACGTGAGATCCTTCAGTGAAAAAAATCAGGTTAAAAGTCAGATACTAATACATGTTCACAGAAGATGGATAAAAGATCTTATGTTATGGGATGATTGCCACCAAGGAGTCGCTTGCCATTTGTAAAGTTCTCTCAAGAAAATAAGAGGCCAGAACTAATACAGAATTACATTTTCCTCCCACTTTTCCTTGTATGACCCTAGTTAGCTGTGTCTTCATTAAAAGAACAAAACTCAGAATTTCACACCCATTTAACACCAAGTTAAGTATCACTTAACCCCTTGGTACTGACCAAATGTATCCCCATTAAGCGGAGTTTTTGTTAGTACCATCCCAATTAAACAGCAGTCACAGCTATTCACTAACATTATACCAAATTAGTTTCCTGGGAGGTATCTTAATAAAGCAACAATCCCAATTAAGCCTGTCCTCATTAGATGGAGGATACAGTATTACTATTTTATTGTAATTGAAAAAAGGCTCACGGTCCCATTTCATATAGTTTAGCTACAGAATTATTAATAAACAACAGCCCCAACTAATATATTAGTGCTGACTCAGAATGTAACAACACTGACCTATTAAATATGGCATTTGCATGTAATCGTTAGCTTCTTGCTGTATTTTTCTGAGCCACTGGAAAACAGAAGGATTTTGTCTTCTTGTGATGTCCTTGTTCTTCTTTGTTGACATCATCACATTTAGTCTGTACAAAAGAAGTGTTGAAAAATATAGAAATTGCTGACTTAGGCTCCTTGGAGCTTTTGGAGGTGATGACTGTGATAAGCTGGAAATCTTTTGAGCTTATGGTGTTTGCAGTTTCCCAAATGTAATTCAGATACTTTGCTAGCTCTAGTTTTTAGCTTTAGCTCCAGTTGTTTTCTAATGCAATACTGAAAGGGTGAATTTGGACAATCTCATCTTGGCCATTTTGAGCACATATGCTAGAACTAAGTCTTTTTGGCTCAGCTGTAGCTTGAATCCAATGAAAATGACAGATAATGCAGAGTGCTGTGTGCCTGCCAAAAAAGAGGATATTTTCCATGAGATAGCACCTGGTGATGCAGAAATAGACACTATAGATTTGTGATTGGCTGGTACTTACCAGTATTCATATCTAGTCAGTATTATCAACCACACAAGATCACATCTTGGATAATAACAGCAACAATGGCATGCATAAAAAATTACTGCAGCAAAAAAGGGAAAAAATAGATCAATTATGTCAATTATATGGTAGCACTTTTTTTTCCCCCTCACAGTTTCAACACTGAGAAAAGGTGGCATCTATCTCTGATCTAATTATTCACATGCTTATTCGTTCTTTTTTTCCACTACTCTCCTTTTACACACATAAAGGATCTTCCTTTTGAAAAACAGTGTAGAATCAAACGTGCATACATTCTGTATGTGCCTTACATTTTAGCAACTGAATAGTTGGCTACTTGAAAATTAAAGAAAAAAAAGGCAGAAAAAGATTCTTGTGTTGGCTTTCTCTAAAGGGATATATATTGAGATGACCTTACCTAGGAGCAAAAATGCCATCAGCCAGAAAACTGCCATAAATTAATCTGCTACCTAAGCCCCAATTCTAGTAAAAGGGTGCAAATTTCCAAGGTGCTTCTAATGGGTCTCTGTTCGATGATAATGGAGCTTTTCTCTAAGGGAGTATATTCTCCAAAAAAGCAAAAAACCACCCCACAAACACAATGTCAAAGGAAAAATCAGCCTCCTTTTGTTAGGAAATGCTGTGTGCAAACTCTGGCAGGTTTGGGAAACTACTGCTTTTCTGAATTTAGCTTACCTAAGGTGAGATAATGAACAAGGTGATTCTGGAAAAAGAAATACAAAATCATTAAGCAGGTCTGTAAATTTTATAATGAATCATTTCAATTAGATTCAGGCAGCAGCAGATGTTATCTCATTTTGGCACGCCCAAGCTTTGAGGTTCTTAGGCTGAATTACTCTTTTTTTTTTTTTCGTGGAAACTTGATGAATCTCACATTTAGAACTGTGCATAAAAAAATGTGTTATGTAAAAACAGAGCAAATGGGCCCTTCATTTGCTGATTAATGGGTCAAGCCTCCCCTCTTATATACCACGAGGGGGTTTTACTGTGAGAAAGTGCTAACAGGTTCGCGGAGACATGCTGGGGCTTAGCGCTGCCATGAACCCAGCAGCATTTGTGGCTTTTCTCGAGATGTCCTTACAGCAGTCCGGCTGTGCCATGCAGGAACAGGCATTCCCGTGTGCGACACAGTCCTTGTGTGTTTGCAGACGTTCTAAAATATTTGCTATTTTCAATAGATTTGCTGGACGATTGCATTCACGTGGGAGGCTGAGAGATTTTTTTTTTTTCACTCTGAACATAAGAGGGATTGAATGAAATATCCACCTCTTGACCAGAGAGGCGGTGCATGCCCCATTCCTAGAGACACCCAAGGTCAGGTTGGACCAGGCTCTGAGCACCTGATGGAGCTGCAGGTGTCCCTGTTCATTGCATAGGGGTTGGACTACACGGCCTTTTAGGGGCCCTTCCAACTCAAACGATTCCATGATTCTATTTGCACTTTTTTTTTTTTAAAGGCCTTTTGTTAACCCAAATGGAGACTGCCATGACAGGATTCAATAGTCTGCTCCCTGCCTAGATTATCTGAATTGTTACCGAGCCTTCTGAATTCTGTCTTGCTCACTCTTAACCTCATCTGCTGTCATGAGATGGATGGTGGTTGGCTCCCACTGAGCAGCTCAGCCGATGTCTCCGTGATGGCACAGTCTGCCTTTGTACTGGAAGGGAATTTCTGCTGGCTCATAGCGCTTCCTGAAAGAGCTGTCTCTTTAAGGAGTTATCTCATATTTTCAGAAATTGACTGTGAAAATTCTAAGTAATGGTGTGACATGATCACACTCACTTTCCGTAGTTAATCCTTCACTAGGGGTCAGGCGCTTTCCCTGCTCAATGAGTCATTTGATTGTCATCTACCTTGCACAAAAAAACTGCGGAGCCCCAAGCACTGTCTGGTAAGGATGACAGGCAGTCACAGTGCTGAGCTCTGTGCAGGAATAACTGAGTTAGAAAAAAGCTGCTGGCACTGTAATAAAGCGTTTAATGGACAGACAGCCTCTTTTACCTTCCTTGGGGTAACACTAAATCCCTTTTTATTGTAGTTTGCACAGATGTTAGTGAGTTATCCATTTCTCTAATCATACTAGAAGTTGGCACATCCATCTTAAGTAAGAAGACCAGCCCACTCTGTTTTTGAGAGTCCTTTTTCTAATAAACTTGTGTCAGTTTCAGGTCAGTTTCACCAATACAAATAAAATTCAAACAAATAAAAAGTATATTGTCTCATGATGAGATGTATGTAATTATGTCCCTTAGGTCAGTTTAAATTTACAGAGGGAGTTACACTGTGTATAACCCTTACTGCAATCTAGAGTTTCCTCTTGCTTTAAAAAATAAAACAAAGCTGCTCCAATATTTAGACAATATATTGTAGTTATATGGTATTCTCAGTTTTGGAGTTGAATGCTCTATATGATTCATTTTACTTTGCAATTATTTGTATATAAATGCATCATTGTGTTCTCTGAACAATATCTCCCCACCTCCTCCCAATAAATCTTCGTGAATGGAATCCACTTGTTTATTTCCTCTACAAAGTGATGCTAACTGGCTCAGTAAATGCGGAATATTTATATTTGTTTGTATTCTTTTGCATGGTGCTATGCAATTGGGTCCTCTGGTTGAAGACTTTATTTCCCTTCAAGTGGTTATTCCAAAACGCAACACTCTTATTAATGAAATGAAATAAAAGCGTTGGTTTGGGAGAGAGAAAAATCCTGTGCCTGGCTTGCTCACAACAAGGTGCTACGCGCTTCAACTTCGAGCCTGCTACAAAGGTCAGCTAAAGTTCAGGAGGGGATAAATGATTGCTACTTTGAGGGGGTCCGTGGTAAGCCTTGTTCTTTTTTGCGCTGAGTTGATGGGTTCACAGCGGTAGCTGAATTTTGATAGATTGGCAGACACTGAAAGGAAATGCTAAATCTGCCACAGGGACTCCAACTAACTTCATTTTCTCGGGGCAAAGGGTAAGAGACAAGGGGTACTGTTCAAGGGCAGGACATCGTATGACCTGGTCAACAAAGCTACCAGTGTTGTTTGTTTGGATCCTTGCCTTGTTGTACCTGGCTTCTTAACAAAAGACCTTACCAGCAGGGTGGGCTATCAAAATAAACATTAAAGGTTCAGGGGTTGATGCTAGTCCTTTGTGTATGTAAATTTACTGCTCTCTGGGGTCTCACTGTAAATGAGAAGGCCTGTCTCTGTTGTGTTTCCTGGTAAAATACTTTTAATAAATAAATCAAAGGCTATGGAACATTAACTATTTCTCACCAAAATGGAAAAAGTATGTAGTTGATTTTTTTCAAGCTGTTCCCATACACAGCTATAACAAACAGTTCCCATCCTCAGCTGTAAAATACACATACAAAGAAAAACCTTGGCTTCCAAATACCTGAGCCAAGCAACACCGGGAACCTTGCAAAACAAAAACCCACCCTCCCAGGTTGGCCATTGACTTTTACACTGAGCTGATGTACTGAGTACGTCTGATGTTTTATATATGTCTTGAAATAGATAAATCAGTGATTAGGCCACTAAAGATCAGTTTCATGACAGGACAGGCATGCTTGACACCCAGTTTGTAGATGCAACTGCGGAGACTTTATTCACAAAGTGAGCAACTATGCACACAAATGTGTAATTAAGTGCATTTGACCAGGTCAGTAAGCTGGTTGTATATGCAGTTGTGAAAACTTTGTTTTTGTTGCTAGATGTGCACGTTTCTACTCTGTTCTAAAGCTTTTCTTTGTAATGTCCTAACGCTTTCTGGTATGAATGAAGGAATTTATGCTTTAAGAGACAGTGGGGTTTGAAATGTTTGCAAGGAAACCTGAAACCATGTAAAACCAGCTAATGTTTCAGATTTCATCAGAAACTCAAAACGCATCAGTGATTCTCCAGGTTTACAAACCATATGGTGAACCTGAATCTAACTTTCAATGACCGCAGTCTGATTTATAGTTTTCCACGGCAATCAGTCAAAAACTGATTTTCTTCTTCTTTTTCCTTTCCCCCCTCCCCGGGATACAAAGGAAACTAGACAACCCTAAGTGATTTGACCGAGAGTCGGGTTTAGTCTGAAGGCACAACTCAGAAGCTGACTGGAGGTTTTTATTTCCATAGCTTTCCATCCTGCCCAACCGTGTCATCAATACAGTTCTTTACTGGCCAAATATTATTAAAGCCACTGGCTCCATCTCTCCGTTTATTTTCTAAGACCACTTGGGGAAGGATAGAAAATCTTTCTTCAATTTTGGTGTTGGTAGTTGTTAACAAGGAGAAAGCTCACAGTACCCCCATGAACCAATCTCCGGACCCGAGTGGGTTAATTTAGTTGTGTTACCATTTCTGGGAACAGGACAGCACACATTGTAGGGATATTTTACCCTAAGAGCAGGTCCCAAAGCACTTCAGCTCCTCCAAAACAGATCTGTGGGCCTTTAAATACCACACCCATTTTGAGCTGAGCAACCCAAGTCAGGACACACAAGATGCAATGTCTGTTTATTGGAATAATGGAGAACTGGAGTAGATTAGCAGGCAAGTCAGATGGCGGCCTACAAGGAGGAGGTAAATGACTTTGGATGGCTTGAGAGCAGGTTGCTTTTTTGTTTTTCTTTCAAAAGGAGATATTTTTTCTAAAACTCTGGCGAGATGTTTTGTATAATATTGGAGCCAAACACCCAACCTAAATGAAACAGGAAAAATGACATTATTCAGCTGTACGTCCTTATATTCTGCAGACTGAATTTCTGCTTGAGGTAGTGATTTTAATAAATTTAAATGAAAATTTTAAATTGTATAGAGGGGATTTCAAAGGTTATTCTTATTTGACATTTTTTTTTTAATTTAAAATTCAGAAACGAGGATTGAGTTGAGTTGAACACACCTTTTTTTTACAGCCAGTTCAGCTGCTGTATTTACAAAGCTTGTTGATGTGTTTGTTGGCTTTCTGCACTGTTGAAATGGACTATGATCTCCTGTCTTAAAGTTTTATATTTTTGATCAAGAGGGCATCTTAAGATTGGTATATTCAATTTAAATGTTTTGTGGGTAGGATATAAGCCCTGTCACATGCAGTGTAATCAGATGTTATAATTTTCCATCATTAGAAAATAAGCCATCTTTTGTAAAAAATACAGTAAATAAGTGGTAGGTACTGCTTGGGATTCATCAAAGGCAAGAGGTAATTTTACCCAGCTGAATTCTTCAGTGTTGCAGCTTAAGGTGTGGTCTTGAAACATTCTCACATCTGTTTCTCCCCCAAATAAGAGCATCTTTCTTTTGATAAATACATCAGCAGTTAATCGCATGCCTTTGGGGAGGTGTGTGTAGCCTTTCTGCAGGCAGATGTGAAGAAGGTCTGCCTGAATTGTGAGGTTGCCTAAGAATGGAGTGGATGTTAGCAGAGCTGAATTCCCTTTAAGGCATCTTGTTCAGGATCAGTGCTGTGCTTACCCACTTTCTTACAGCCTGTAGGCCAAGAGGAGGGCATGGGAACTCCCTGGGGTTTGCAAAATGCTGTGCAGTGGTATCTTGAAGCTCTAAATCACCCACAATGCAGTTACTGCTGTAAGGGCAAGCAGTCCTGTCATAACAAGGCAGAGACGGCTATGGCATTCCAAACCTGCTGGAGATACCGTGTCTGTAGAAGGTCAGCTCTTCAGACCTAAGAATGGATACTTCTGTGTGTTGAGATGAACTGCAGGGCTGTGCAAGAAGGACACGTAGTGTGCAGAACCCACAGCCATGGGTGCAGGCATCTCAAGATTTACTTGATGGTACTGAACCTCCCTAATGTTCTCCGTTTTTACTTTTCCTGAGGTTTTTGTGAATGTTTCCCTTTTCTGAGGGTCAGAGTGGAAAGGAGGTGCTGCATGATAACGTAGCAGTCTTTCAGTTTATTTAACTCATCTTTTGAACTACCATTCTGTTTTCAGTGGCTCCCAGCAAACGTCGTTTGCAAAACAACAAATTTTATTTCATCCTCAGAATTTTAAAGACATTCACAATGCATTGAGCTTGACATTGCTAAAATCGCAGCATTTGTGGTAGAAAGAAACAGATGTTTGGCTGCAGAACGTGGGCATCACCTTCTAACAAAGGTACTTCCCTTAACATGGATCCAAAGGGCAGTATGTCTCCTTGCTTCCGTCGTACTGATGGACGAGCGTATCCTGGGGTAGTCACATTTTCTGGCTCTATTCTACCCAGAGTATTTGTTCATTCCAAAGAGATTCAATACTGAATTGTGTGAGTCTGATAAGCCTGACAAAAAGAAGGGACTTGTGTTTGCTGGAAGAACAAACATACTGGCTTTCATAGCGATAGAAATCCAGCAGGAGAAAAGGCACAATTAATTACATTTGAAGGGACAGGAAAGTGATGCCCACATTTCCATCGTTACTCTGCAAAACCACTCAAAACTTTGAGGGGCTTTCCAAAGGTACCCTTGGGGATGTGGGAGTCCAAAACACGAGTGCCTGCTGTGTGTGCCAAAGTTAAGTACATGGCATGGGCCTGCCCTCACTGCTAGTTGGCTGTACGCAGAAACGAACCTCATGCAGATGAGAATAATCTTCATAATCTTAAGCTTCCTGGCACCTTAATGTGTTGCTGATTTATGAGTACTGGACTGTACATGTATCTAGACTTTTTATTTTATTTCTTTTTAAGGGAGGAACATTTCTTTAGAAATAGAGACCCCAATAGCTCTTCGTGCCTTGTATATTCGATTGAAGGGCTCTTCCAGACCATGTGCGCAACATTTCAGTGGCTATGAAATCTTTAGTTGTTTGTGAATCTGTCTTTTAAAACATGATCTTAACAGAGAGAAAGAACAGCCCGATTGGGCCAATGGATCAGGCTGCCATCATATTATCCCTGCAGGTTTTCAGGCACAGCATTGGAGAAAACTGTAAATCAAAGAGTCAGCTGAAAACAGATATGGCATATACCATTACTGAGTTCTAATTCTCTGTGTGACAGACATTTTTGAGAGTTTTGAGTAATAACTGAGGAACATCTCCACATTCCCAATCAGGAAATCTAGTCTAAAATTGCTGACTAGTTTTGTGCCAAGGCTCATCCGTTGCAATGAGAGCAGAATGTACAAAACACAGTGCTGAAACAGAAGGATCTGTGCCTGACTCAAATCACTGTGTCTTTATTGCTTACTTCATAGGTGGTTTTTTTTTTTTTTTTTAAATCATTTTAAGTGCATTAAAGTTATAATTTCCTTGGGTACTCACAGTCTTCATCAGACTGATATCCCTTTTGATTGTTTTATTACAAACACTAGAAACAAATCTTCCTTACAGAAGGCTCTTGAGTACATTTCAGCTAGATTTGGTTTAAGATATTGATGGTCTCAGGACATTCAAATGCTTTCAGAAGTTGGTGTTCAAGTAGGTTCTGAGCATCATTTTCCGGCTCATCATAGGCTATATTTTATTTTCTCCTCACAGTATTTCCTGTAATTCAACAAAGGCCTTTGTGAAGTTTTGGAAATAGCTTAGGCAATCGCGAGGTCCATTGTTTGAGGACCCTGACCTCAGTTTTTAACCCATTGGGCCCACAGTAAAAATTAAGGCCGGAGAATTCCTTCCCTGCATTGCTGCCAAAGAAGAGACTTCTAGAGCAAATTGACTTGTAGCCTCAAAAACAGTGTGGCAAGATACCGTTTGTAGTAATTGTATGCACTGTTCAAAATATTTTAAATGAACTTGTTCTCACAAAGAAATAAATTATGAAGTTAACTTTTACGTGTGTGTGAATAATTAAACTATTGTCACTACTCTAAATTATCATCTATTGTTAACTTACATCATTAAATCTTGCTTCTTTGCTAAAGAATAATGAAAAATACACTTAATTAACAGTTATTGCAAGCTTGAGGCCATCGATAACACAGTTCTCAGACTGAATTTCACAAGTGTGTTTTGTACTTGACTTGAAATTGCTGCTTTATTCCAAAGCCCTGCACAGTGATGTGGGCATAACAAATTTTGCATCACAAGAACGAACTCCCTTAGTAAATTATGTCACTGTTGGTTAAGATTAGATTGCTACAAGCAAACAACTAGAGTGTTATTTTTTTTCCCAGTTGCAGAGGGCGGAGTTACGGTTTCAGCCTGCTGTTTCAGTTGCTTTTAGCAAATTTACGAAAGGCTTTTGCCGTGTGCCAAATCTGACAGAATCCCACCCCCTTTGCCTCTCAGCTTCGCTGTGCCAATCCATCAGAAGGTTTGGGGTTGGTTTTTATTTTATTTTATTTTTTTTTTTCTGGCAGTTCCCTGAGGAAAGTGACTCTGGTTAATTTCCTTGTTGTTTCGATTAAAGAGGTGATAGGGTTTTTTTCCTTGGATATTGTTAAAGAGGCTTGCCAGCACCGTAAAGAATGTGCTGCATTCTTCAGATGAAATAAGGCCAATCAGTGGAATAATGAGGAAAGTAATATCTCCCTAGAGAGTCTGATTGGGTTTTCATCAAATCAGCCAACCTTTTCCAGTCATTTACACCAATGTTCACTCCATGCAGGGTGTTACGCTGTCTCAGATTCTTCCCTCCTTTTAAATCCCTTGTGATTATTACTGATAACTAAATAATTAGGATGAGGCAAATTTATGTATATTGTATATGTTCTCCTCTTTAAAATTAATTATTTTGCTCTTATTTTTTTCACATTGATTTTAAATGTGTCTCCTATCCCAGAAGCTATTCGAAAGAAGAGAGGCATATGCAAAGAGCTGGAAGATTTATTCCTTTGTGACACTGAATGTCCTTTTATTTTTAATATGTGGGGCAGTCTCCCCTGAATGGAAGGTTACCTACTGCTATGTCTAAAATTTCATGTCAAGGCGCCCAGTTCTTGTTGTTAATTAGAGCCCGACACATTTATTTTTATTTATTCATTAATTTGCCTTTCAGAGATAAACCTCTAAAATGAGCTGTTTAATTTATTGGGGAGGGAGGAGAACAATAGTCACCACGATCTTCCCTTATTTCTTGCTCTTTCCCTCTATCGAGAGCGCGGCATGAAATGCACAAGGAACATCTCCCTACCGAAACACAAACACACTCCTTCTCTTTCGCACTCGCACAGAATTCAAAGTAAGAAAACGGTCATTTCAGGTTTGCACGTGGGTACAGTGGGAAACCTGCATAAGCTATGTGCATTCTGGAAAACAGGAGGATTGTGGGTCAGGGGCAGATCCTCCCATGGTGTAAAGCAGCTGCTTCTACCGCTACCAAGAGCTGCACTCATGCTTTTGGAGCATTTCACTCAGCGCATCCCTGCTGGTACGCACAGTTGTGGGCTCACCAGGATCACTGCTCGCCCATCATGGAATGGCCGTTTCCTACATATCTGGGGCCTCCCACTCACTGAGGAGAAACAAACCCGAAGGGTGCGAGTGCTGCAGAGCCTGCTGTGCAAGTGCCTTTGCAGACTGGTTGTTGCAGTCGGCTATGGCTGGCAGCTGCACACATGGCTGTGCTGTACCTAAGAGGAGGAGGGGGGGCGGGGGGGGGGGTTGTTTTCTTTCTGTGCTGTTCGTGCTGTGTTCTGAGCACGGACTGAGGGAAAGCTGGCATCCTGTCCGAGTCATCTTCCTTCTGTGGCCAGGAGAGTCAGAGACAGCAAAGCAGTTATACGCGAACATGTTTATGGCATCTTTGTCAAGCTCCTGGACCACATCAGGCATGATCTGATTACATCACTAAAATTAATGTGGTCTTTGGATGTTTTACGCAGCAATCTGGGAGGCATTTATTTCCTGCAGTTGGGGGGCGGGGGGACATGTTTAGCATGTGAAAGTTTTCAAAATTAACTGAGTTCCATTCACACCAGTCCTCCCACACTGCTCAGCAAATGATTCAAAGCCTTCAGCGTGATTTCATCTGTGCAGACTCTAATCCACTTACTTAATGAAATACATAATTAACATATTATAATTGCAGTAAAGATGGTTTTGACAGAAATCATTTCCCGTATCTAATACCGTGGTAATTTAATCTGTTCCCCACTCCCTAACACGACCCTCCGTGATTAAGTTTCATAAGAATTTTTTTGATTGATTGATTCATCTGACGTGCCTGGGCCCTGCTAAAGGAGTGTCTGTCAGTTTGCAGAGCCACGTGACGTGGTGGCAGATGGTTGTGGAGAAGCTCTCTGCGCTGTCTCCCTGTGTGGTCTTTTTTTTTTTTTTTTCCTGTTTTCCCCTAAATGCCCTGATAATCCAAATACAGCAACCCTGATCCACTAAATCGCTGCCTGTTTTTATATGCTGTCTTTTAGTTGTGTGTATAGTTATTAAACTGGGGAAGGCAGGATGTGTTAAACTAGGAGGTCTAAATCCTAATGCTGTCATTCACTTCCACAATAAAACAACCCACACAGATACTTTTTATTTGATTTTTCTTTCTGTTTGTTTTCAACACAATCTCTCTAGACTGTCATTCACTCTCAGGCAGTTCCTTGAGTTAAAAGGGCCAGCAAGCTAAGTTATACAGACCTTCTCAGCTAAATATCACTTGTTACCTGCAGGAATATATGGGAGCATTATCAACCACTGGCTTTTCAAGTCAGACTCAAACGGCTGCTCTCTTGATATGGGTCATGACTCATGAGATAATATCCAGTAAAAGGTCTGAGGCAAATGATTACTTCCTTCTTATAGACTGAAACCCTATAATTTTTTTAATGCTGTCAATCTACAGGAAACTGTGTCCTAGTGACACTAAAAAAAATGATATATATATACCCCAAAGCAGAGTGATGCTGAGCACCTTCCACTGAGACAAACCAAACCATGTGGCGACACAAAGTGCTCTCTTCTCACCTCCATCCCTGCCCCTTGCACCACTCTGTGCCCCAGTACACGTTCTCCATCTGTTTTGCTTCTGTTATGGTAGCAGTTCAGTTGGCAGTGCTCACCCCACTCCTGTCTTTTCCCCTCTGTCAGCAACTTGCATGCAGTGAGCCAGTTCTGCAGCAGTCCTGGTGAAAGCAAGGACCGTCTATGCTGGGGATAGTGTATGGGAATACAAAGGCTTGGTGCTGTTGAGGCAGCTAGGCACTGCCACAGCCAAGATGAGAGCTGCTTGCTGCAATTAGCTGCCCAACTCACTAAAACAACACATCCTCTTACAGGTTTGGGTGCTAGTCTTCCACAAACTTTGTTATACATCCAGGAGGTTCCCTGGCACCTCAAGCAGAGCCAGCGGCAATGTTTGCTCTTTTGGCTGTGTGGGACCCAGTGTCAGTTGTAGGGCTTGTAGGAGCTGGGGAGCACTGCAGGCACAGGGACTGCTGTCAGCTGCTGCGCTGTCATGCCCAGCTGCTGGATGTGTTCTGAGCAGCAGTCCCTTGGCTCTGTTGGTCAAAAGGTGGATGAAGGTGATGGAATGGTGAGAAGCGAGCAAATCTTTTCTTCGTGTCAGCCCGAGTCTTAATTTTTTGTTTTTTCATAACTGCAAATAGTCTCATAAGGCCTGGTGGGTAATGTTATTTATGTGACATGGGGTACAGATCTTGGCTGTACAGGAAGCGCTCATGCATTTGCAAATTGCAGCATTTGTTCTGTTTTACACCTGGAAAGTCCAAGTGGTTGAATCTACCACCAAGGAAGGTAGAGGCAGTGGGAAATAAGAGAAGATAATCTATGGCTTGTCTTTGCTTTGTTTCCTTATTGCTCTTGGTAGTAAGTCAAAGGTGACTCAGGCTTCCTCCATTGTGATGGCTGTAGTGCACCACAGGGACTGGATGGCAATGCTGACCCACCAGTCCCCCTCCCCCATGTTCTGAACAGTACACCTTGGGCAAGTGCATGTGACAGAGCCTCCGATCATAAAAGACTCAGTCTTCTTCCTGGTAGCAGGATACATGAATCATTTTTGATGATCTGTAGCTGTATTTAATTGCATCGTCTTTTGTAAATGGTGTGAGAAGCAGTGCTTGATAACGTACTGTTTGTGTTTTTCTGTTCGATGATACTAAATGCAGTGTATTCATTCATTTTGTCAGTGTCTTTAACACTGATAGGGATTTAGGTGCCTAATTTCTGTTGATGAGCTAATGCATTAGTTATGCTTTATCTGCCTACCAGTCCTCACTGACCTGTGTACTACTGGAGTGTTTGCATAAAAACTTATGCTGAGATTATCCTGTGGGAAGTGGAGGCTTTCTGTGCTGCATCTAATTCTGCATCCCCTCTCAGTGACAGATTACAAGTGTGCTGATCAACAAAGCTCTGCCTTTCTCATTGAACTGAGAAACACTTACCTGGGAACAGCTTGAGCATGCAGTGCAAGGCAAATGAAGAGGAGGAATTTATGTAAAAGGAGAAGGGCAGAGATTTTGGAGAAAAAAAAAAAAAATGAATGCAGATAGTCAGTTTGTTAATCCCCTCACACAAATCCACAGTTGTGGACAATTGCCCCAGCCCCATAGAGCAACCCATAGAGAGGTCGAGGAGACCATACAAAATGATGCATAACAGCTCTTTCACCCAAGTCAGTGAACTCATTGAACTGGACTGAAATTCCTGTTGGAATTTTCTTTTTCCTATGAGTGTGGAGGGAGGGGGAGGCTCCTTTGTGAGTGGCAAGTGTACATGAACACCACCACATCAACTGCCAATATGTTATGAGGCCTTGGTAACAATCTGGAGTCTCTGGGGAGCTCTGCTGCAGTTCAAGTGAGTATCAGACAGAGAGAAAACAATTTCTGGTGCCAATAATGCAGCACAGATGAAAAATGTTTTAATATTTGAAGCTGCTTTATGGCAGAAGCAATGACAGTGATGGAGTCAATGTCAGCTTTTTTCCTTTAAATGTCATCTTTCGTCTATGAGTTTTTTCTGCTCTGGAGGCATGCAAGCCTGATGCTGACTGCTTGCAACCATTGATCATTGATTTTATTCTAAATGGAAAGCTTGCCAGAAGACTAGAAATTCTGGAATTTATTAGGATTTCTTTAAGAGGCACTTTAGCTCAACAGTTCTCATTACTGTCTTTACAATGTTACTTATTTTTCTTTTTATGTCATATGATTTGTAAAGGGTTAGTACTCAGAGAACAATATACGATTAAACCATTGTGCATGCTGGAGTTGCAAGCTTAGATGGGAGAAAAGAATTCTGAGGAGGGCTAAGCACATATCCGAGTGTTAAACAACAACTAATGTCTCTTCAGAACCAAAGGCTCTATTTTGAAATCTGTGGACATGATTTTTACTAAACGGCACTTTTGATTAAATAAGGTCACTCTTAAATTAATAACTCTTAAATACATAAATAAAAGGGCTAAACCATCTTTATATTCTGACATTTAGTGCATAAACAACGTACTGTATGTACCAAATGTCAGAATATAATGAAAGTTTGTCCTGTTAAACTAATACTACTGATGGGCAAAAATGTCTTGGACTCTAATAGCTCTTCAATGTATTTATTTACAGTGACATTATTCTGAACATGCCAGCAAGGAGTGGTTTAAGGCTTTATTACATATTAACATTTCACATATTTGTGTGCTTATGTATAAGTGATTATTCTTCATTTGGTTAAAAAGAATCCATTTACAATTATACAGTAGGCTAAATGTTTTCAGTTTGTGATATGTTTCCATTGGCACAGGACTAGTTCAAACAGGTATGTTAGCTTTTGGCTGACATGCCTGACATTCAAGCTTTATTACAGAGCGCTGTACCCAGGGAATGTGAATTATAGTGAGTATCAGCCTTGGCCTACTAAAAGCATCATTCAGCCTCGTTGATTATGGAATTTACTCTGGACTTTGGGCCTGGAGATCCATCTACTGAACTGATGCTCTTTATTTGTGTAGTCGCAAATACGTTGCAGGCCAGACAAAGGGAAAATCGTAGTGGGAAACAGCCTGGCGAGGTATCAGTGACCAGGGAAAATCAAAATCTTGCAGGATAAAGAGCCAATAGTAAAGTTTATCGTCGCTGTTTAGACAAAAACTAATTCTGGCAAACCCTTCAATAAACCATTGAGTGCGGCACTTGGAACGTAAGAGAAAACTTTCCAGAAAATAAAATGACCATCTGGAGCGTTGCCTTTGATGCTGTAGGTGGAGTTTCTGGTGTAGAGAGGTCTATAGCACCCCACTGATCAAGCTGCTTTTAGTGCTCATATTAATAAACTCTCACGGTCTGTACTGCCACGTGTAGCACAATGGTTATGTTGTAACTGGGACCGAGAAACAGCAGAATACTCTCTGCTCGCCTCACCACCCTCTGTTCGGCACAGGCAGATATCCCCACATACTCATACTTGTTAACAGGTGTGTTTCTGTGTCTGCAGCAGTGAAGCACAGGTAATAAAAATGACGTATTTTCTTTTTATTGTTGGATAACCTCTGCTTACTTCTGCATATATTGCCACCAAAAGGGCTTGCTTAGAGTTGTTCTGTACCCGGTGATCTGTTATTTCTGGCAAGGTTTTAGGTGTTCACAGATGAGATTCATACCCTTTGGCTAAGTGCAAAGATTGAGAAATACCGAGTACCCTCCGGCAGCCATGTTCTTGAGAGTGCCATTTGAGAGCTCTGGTACTAGAAATGTCTATATGCATAAACTGCAAGATCATTTGCATGAAACATTTGTGCACTTTTAAAAGGTGACTCTTCAGAGATGGTCCATCAAGTGGCCTTGCAGCTTAAAATCTTAATGAACATTTGCAAAGCAGCCATGAATTTGCCCTAATAGGAACAGCTGGGAGCTCATCTGATTGTTTTGGTATTTGTTTGTGAACCAGACAATCCTAAAAAAAATAAATGTTAAATACAAAGAGTTGACAGTGCCTTATGCTCCTGTGGCATAGAGATAAATATTAGTTTGTGTTGTAGCAGAATGTGGGGGCTGCAGTGGATTTAAGGGTCCCATTGTTAGTGCTGCACATACAGGTATTTCTTGTACTTATGAACTTAGATTCACAAGAATGAGATGGAGCAGGGAGAAATGAGAAATGAATAGGAGATGTGCTATTGAGTCCCAGAGACCTTGTGGTTTGGGGGTGGAACTGAGATTTAGTGGATTTTAGTTCAGTGTCTTGTTTTTAGCAGATTGCTTCACGGACTTCAAGTACCCCATATTTTTCTGCACAGAATTTATGGTTACAGATTTCTCCCTGGACAAATCTATGGCTGAGTGCAGGTCTCTGCTTCCATCAGGAAGTGATTGGCAAAGGAGAGCCCCCCCCCCCCAGAAATGGTGTTTAAAAAAAAAAACTAAGTCAAAGTAATCCACAAAGAAAATACTATGTTTTTCTTCCTTGGTGGGGAAAAAGATTTTAAGGAAAAGCAAACTTAACTTTTCCGCTCCCAAGTGGCTTGCTACTAAGTGGCAGTAGAGGGCCGCAGAGACAACAGCGAGTGTGACCAGAGCAGTAATATTAAAAAAATAAAAGAATTTTGAGGAGGAACCCCCCCTGGTTATCTGTAGCAAGGATGCAACTCCTTTACACTGGCAGTTAGCAACTTTAGCATTCCTGTGCTCAGCAGTACATAGCTCTGTGGATCTACCTCGTTTTCTTTACCAATACCCAGCTATCAGCAGTGGAAGTAGTCAGTTCCTTCACCACTGGGAGCTTTGCCTTGCTAGAAACCTCCTCCTGCTAATCCTTCCTTAGAGAAGCCCTGTGAGAGCTATCAAGGCTGTTCTGAGAATAAATTACCCATCCAGGAGAGGAGTATGGTATCCTGGCCCTGCTCAAGGTCCCCAGCTAGACCAACACGAGTCGGTATTTGGCGTAGGTTCACGCTGATGATGCTCAGTGTGCTGATGGCTGAAGGACTATTCCTTTGAGACTTCTGAGAGGCTGAAGAGCAGAGCCTTGGTTTTCAGAGCTGGGGAAACCCACAGCCTCTGGTGATGCTGAGTGTGGAGTCACTTAGGTTTCACTGCTGGTGACACCAGGCTGGGACACAGCTGTGATCGCCCTGTCACAGTGCACCTTTGTGACTAAAGAGAAAAGTTCAGCTGCCAACATATTCAATCTGGAGCTCCTCATTAAAAAAGGAGCTATTCCACATTTCATCTTCAACAAATGTCCTATATATATTATGACATAATTTAATTTAGTGCTCAGAATATATTATGGCTGCTGTAACAATTTTTCATTCATAGATTTCATACTTGTGCTACTATAAAACAACTACAATCTGTACCCTTTCCAGCTAATTACAATAAAACGCTTCCATTCGCGTCTGCAGTGTAAACAGAAGGTAGATGCAGGTGAATCCTGAATCAGGTTTATAGCTTCCCAGCCCCATGAGACTTACCAGGTGTGGCTTCCCCTGCATGAGGAGCCTTTTGGGGTCAGTGCCCAGGGACACCTGCCAGGTAGGGACCGTGCCCATTGATGGGAGATTGTAAGGGTCAATGAAGGGATGAGAAGAATTCTTCGCTTGAGAAGAGGGAAGAAGCTGGGAGAAAATGAGACTCTACGTCCATTTAGGAAAAAAAGAGTACCAGACCTGAGTATGATGAGACTCACTAGAAACAGGAGGGGAAATCAGTGATGTGTGATCCAAATTGAGGGAGAAGGGTCCAGGTGAATGAAATTTCAGAACCTAAATGACAGATTCAAAAGGCATATGTGCATCTGAGAAAATTCAAAACAAGATGAGAGAACAAGAGATACATTATAATGGGATTCATTTTCCTACCATAGCGTAATGTATTTATTCAAGAGCTGTTTGCATACAGAAACTCCGCTAAAAGCAATGCTTATTTTATTTTTTCAATTGAAACATAAAATCAAATGTCCCCAATGACTGCAGGAAAAGTTAACAAAATCCTTTCTTATTTCAAAATCCCCAATGTTAAAATAACCTTGTGTCAAGAAAAACGATAATTTCCCAGTTAAGAAAAATAGGACACAATACTTAATGGACTTTCTCTGTTTATTAATTAACAAATAGATTTCCCATATCCACACAAATCAGTTAAAAATGAGCTACCACCTACTTTGATATCCTATTTGTTTCAGCCTTCCCCAGGCTGTATGTAAGCTTTGCATGTAAAAGTATCTGATAAGGAGATGCAGGTTAGGGAGGCCTCGGGTTCTTGTGGAAAGCTTTACTCAGAAACCCAAGTTCTTAATGACCACATGGGAAAGGAGTCATTCCAGATAACAGGTCATGTGTAACTAATGGAAATATTTTTTGAGTTGTAGTCCTTCTTATGCAGTAATAAAAATGCCCTGGCAAGTTTTTACGATCCCATCCTGTTTGCTGATCTTGTGAGGGCCTCTTCTTTGAGGAAAGAAAATCCAACATTTACATGGATTAGAAATGACTGATGTTTGTGGCAGCAAACACTACTGCCACTACAATTCTAATGAGGCAAATGTACATGTGAGTTTCTGCTTGCACATATAATAAAAATATGTCTGATTCCACTTCCACGTAGTAACCCAAGTATATCTGATGACCCAATTTTTGACACTGCGATATGGCCCCAGGTCTAATAACCTTTTTCTGCAGATGCAGTTTTGTATGCTTTTAATCATGAATCATTCCTTATCTATTAACCAATCATATTTGCTAACTGGATTGCATGTGAAGACCTCTTATTGTAATTAGCATGCTTCAGCTGAAGAGTAAACAAATATTCTAACAAACTACTACGACATAAGTTGATTTTCTGTTACTCAATCACTACCATTGTGGATACAGCAAATTTTGAATTAAACATTTCTCCATGATTTAATGATCTCAATCAAGAACCTTTTAATTAAATTATGGTATTTAAACTTTTATTTTTGACAGGGAATGAATAAATCAGCAAAAGGTGAATCTGGTTGAGTGAAAAAAGTTGATTCAGAGAAACAATCTGGGAAATAATTAAAATTAGATTGACTAACTGTGCTCAAAAGGAAAAGTAAATATTTTGTGCTAAAACATAAAATGTACCACACTGAATTCAAAGTATTGTTGGAGCAAGATGAGCATGTGCCTACCATACAATAGCTCTCTGACAAGGAGGTCATGTCTTCCAGCAGTACCAGACCTCTGTTCTGTCATCCTTGTGTTTGAGTTGATAGATGTGAATGTTGGGCTATTTCAGGAAATATATTAGCAACATTTTGGGAGGTCTAGATATATTGGAGAATGGAAAGACCTTCTATTTGAAAAAACTCAGCTTTAAATCTGTCTGGTATGACTGTTGAACTGAGTTTGTGGTCTGCAGTTTGCTGCCTCTCCTTTTGGATGCTCATCCAATGTTACAGAATCTGCAATATACAACATTTACTACGACCTTTTGTTTTACTGGCAAAATAAATAGAACTGGACATCAATCCAGAACAACAGATTTATGTATATAAAAACCACATGACTAATATGCTCAGATCAACCAAATAGCATCTGTCTGGCTCCTTTATTTTAAATTTATACTATGTTTAGAAACACATGCACACACACACACGTATCTCTGGATATTTAATCAGACAAATTACCTGAGAACTAAGTCTCGTGTAGTGAATATATTATGAGCTACCAAGAAATATAAGTTTAACAGAAATACCTGACATCTTTACAAAAAAAATTCAAGGTTAAAGTGACTCAAGGATCCAATCTGTAGAAGCTTGCTCATACATCCGACAATATCTCTTCTCATATTCTTTAAACCACTGCACGCAACTCTCCTAATCTTAATAGTACTCTGGAGATTGCAGAATGGCCAAAACATGAAACAGAATAAACCAAATACACAGAAAACTGTTGCATTTGCATTGCAAAATATTGGCTTGAGTTTGAAAATAATGGAATGACAGTTTGTCCTCTAAACATTGTCCAACCTCCTTAACCTTTAAGTGTCATCTGCCTAGGCGGCCCTCAGTGCTTGTTTTCACAGATGAAAATAGGACCATAGGACTTAGAAGAGATCAGATAACTGGGCTCCATTAACAGCTGGGCTCATTCCTAAAATAGTAGGTAACAAGAAATAAATGAAAATAAAAGGGGACTGATTTAGAAATGGATTTATTTGCAGGAAGGGAGAGGGAAAAATAATATGAGAGAAGAGGGAATAGAAAGCAAACTGAGATGCACATGCCTGAAGCATGCCTTTCCTCCTGTCCTCTTCCTGGTGGCAGGAAAGTAAATTCAAACTGGGAGGATGCTCCTCTAAAGTCCATCCAGGTTCATCTCAATTCAGTGAAGATCAGCAGGCAGAGTATGTGAGAAATTGCACAACTGCCTCTGTTCCTGGCCTGTCTCCTTGTTCTCCAAGAAAGCAGCCAGCTATGTGACAATTCCTTGTGGACATCCACCTTCCAGACTTAATGCAGAATTTAATTTTTCTCATTTTAGTAAGAGGAATGATTTGTTTTTCGCTGTTTTTTTCTTCCTTGCTTCTCCTCACTATAGCTCCACTTAAAAGTCATATCTAGTTTCTGATGCCTTTTCTCTCATAACCTCTCTCACACCTAAGATTTTCTTTCTAATCCTTGCATCTAAATCTCTTTGCCAGACCATCAAAGATTCATTTCTTGAGTACTACAAGCTCCTCTGTAGCCTATTTAACCCCCTTCAACCTCAAAGAAATCAAATGACACCAAAGGATTCACTAAAGAGGGGCTCTGAGTTGCTTATCAGAAATAGTGGCAATTTTAGTTTGCAAAATGACATTATAGAAGAAGGAAGGGTTGTTCCTAGGATATTGTTGAGATGTTTTGCATTGCCCAAAGAAGTATTTTTGTATCTTCATGGTAAGAAAGTGTCTTTGTTCACCTGATAAGAACAATCAGGAAAAAATTGTCTTTCTCTCCCAGGACTGATTTCACTGGTTTTGCCTTTCCTCCTCATGGGAAGGAGAGCAAAATACTGCAGGAAACAGAGACAATAATATTAAGTGTGCAAAGGAAAAAATGCTATAAATATTTTGTTGAAACAGCAGAGACATTAAAGATAAAAGTTAAATGGAAATAAAGGCAGTCAGCTGGTTATTATATGTTGCTATAAAATTCAAGAGCTGTTAGAAAGGTAGATCAGAATTTGCCTTTAAAAAAATGACAGGCCTGTAAGAAAGCAATATTTTTGATTGATAGAGATTTTAATTGCTCTGATATTTATTGGAATGACAGCTATTAGGAAGTGAAGCAGTGATAAGGGATTCTCTGAAGCTTGAGGGTATTTGGATAAACACCTCAAATTTGAATGCCTATCAGAAGCTTATTAAAATTATTAAGACCTTGAATTTTTCATTTGGGCAAAAAGTCTTTGAAAAGAGGTTTGCTTGGAGAATTTCTTACGAAATAATGTAGCCTATTAGTGAAGACTTTTTCTTCTCCTTTTGCAAAGTATGTGCAAGCTAGAATAGGCAGAAACTGCTGGCATGTATATCTGCAGAGATTATAATAGCAGAGACAAAATTCATGTGGATAAAACATGTTCCAGAAAAATGTGTTGCCTTAGAATTAACAAATAGTGTTACTTCTGCTAGCAATTCAGTTCCTTTTTTTTTTTTTTTTTTTTTTTTAAATAAGAGACTTAATCTGCACATGTGCTGTTTTCCATCTACGGCAACTCTAGTTTTTAGAAATTTAATTACTTGCTTTGTATATGTAATCTGAAAATTAAGTCCTGGGTTTTTAACAGTTCTGTTTTGGATTGTTGAATGTTCTGTTGTCCAAAATGATTTTTATGAACTGTTGAGCAACCGCAAACTGAACCAAAGAAAGGAGACGGCTGTCATTGTCGCAGAGACTGGGGGATGTGAAAGCTCCAGGTGTGGTCATCACATCACAGCTTTGCTGATCTGTGTGTCTTTTATTATCCTACAGAGATAAAAACATGAATGGCAAAGTTAATAAAATGTCCATTCATTATTTTTCATGCATATTTCCTCTTTTTAATGTTTTATTTAGTCATTTCCACATTAAAAACCAAGAGGGTAGAACTCTAGTACTATTTAACCTCATGACACTGGTCATGCGAAGGTAGGATTTTTCTTTCTTTCCCTCTGCACAAATGCCATCCCAGTTATGTGGTAGTCATGACCATTCATTATCATTAGCTAAACCAGTTCCCTGGGAGAAGTTCTAATAAAATGTCCAAATTATACAGATTAAGTGCGTATGTTATATACTGATGGTTAAAGTCTAAGTACAGGTGAGTTTGGCAAGGAACATTTATATGGGTACATTAAAATAATGGGATGGAGCATGATTGTATAACAACTTGAATCGCTGTTTCCAGGAGCACTGGAAAAGGATGATGTGAGGAAAATATCACTGTTTTTGGAATGATGAAGCCTGGGCAATAGGATCAGATAGCAAATAAAACAGCCTGTAACAGTAGTACCCTGCTGGCTTTATGGAACAGAGTTTACATGAATAAGATTTCAGAGTGGATACAGTAAAAGACCAGGGATTGGATCCTTCCACTCTACGGATGTGTTGTGAATCAACAGTGACATAAACTGTTAGAGAAAAAAACATGTAAGAATGAAGGAAGCAGTACAGGCAGCTATTGCATGAGTTTTGGAAGGAAATGGAAAGCAAGGATAGGTCTGTGGAGAAAGAAAGCAATATCCTATGTTCTGATGGTCAACAGAAGTGTTGCTTGGCAGAATTAGCTCAGACGTACTGAGGAGAGTTAGACAGAAAAAGCAAGTGTTGGAAAGAAGAAGGCTCATTCCAGAAAGTTTCAAATAAATCTGTTTACTTTGGGGAAGTTATTTACAACATTATTAAGTTATTTCACACGTGTTTTTTTCTTTTTATCCCATCTCTTCTCTGCTGTACCTTGGTGTCTTTTCCTATTTCCCAGTCTTTTCCTCCTCTTGTTCTCTCCTGTGAGTCCCTCGCTGTGGGACTCAGTTTATTAATGGTTGCAGTACAACGCTTCCGAAATGCTGTGGTAGAGGAAGGGGAGAGTATGTTGATTAAATGCATGTAAGAGCATTCCACTCTTTGTGGTACAGAGCACATTTCACCTAGTGCACTGCATATATATATTAAACTATTTCAGTCACTTGTATATTTGGAACATTTTGCTATTTGAATTTCAATGCCCAACTCAGAGCTGTAGGTTTGACTTGTTTTTATGCTTCCATGCTCCACTAGGACGTATCAGCCAATAATTAAGAATGTGAAAAACAAGCTGCAGTGGAGAGTCAATACTCCATACACTTCCATGTATCAAGCATCCTCCAGATTGTTAGCAAATTTGTCTTTGATAACAACATGTTTTCTTTCACACTGGCACAGTGACATGACATAACCCTTGGCTTTTGAGAAAAACAGGTATTTTTTTTTCTGATGGATTAGTTCAGGTAAGCAGATCTGATTCGAATATTTAATAGATTGTCCATAAATCTGAAATTCATGGGAAGCTGTTAATTCTGAAGTGATCATAAACACTTCAGAAATGTAAAGACTTCATTTAGCACATAATTCAAGGAAGACTAGAAACGGAGATGGTTGCTTCTGACAAATCTTTCATTGATGTGTGTGTCTAGCCATCAAAAGATGAACAAAGAGTCAGCATGTTTCATAGAATACACTCCTTATTTATTTTAATTCTTCTGTAAAAGTATTTGACATCTTTTTAGATCATTTCTTGGATTTACTTCTCGTTGCACTCAATCTTGATTCAACTAAATGTTCTTACCAAAACATTTTTAATAATGAAACAATTACAGCAGTAAATTTACATAACCAATGAGTTTTTCTATTGTTTCTGTTTACTACAGCATTCTTCTTTTCTTTATTTCAGAGTAGTGTCTGCTAGTCAGTGTGGACCAAAGAAAATATTTTTGTTGAAACTGCAGCTTGAATTTATTCGTTAAGCCTTAAAGTTAAGACAGTTTATTGGATATTTCTTCATAGTTTCAGTGACTCTGTAGTTCTAGAATAAAGCTAGAAGCAAAACACAGCAATAGTTGGACTGTTCTAGCAGAGTTTCCTCCCCAGCACTGGAGCAGTGTCAGCTGGGCTGTCTCACAGTTCCTGCCCCCCACACCACATGGGGACCTGACCTCTCCTTAAATTGTTCTACCCATCTCCTTCCAAAATGGTGCTCCTTACGATGTTAACTGCATCTTACAGTTAAATAAATCTTGCAGCAAACTGCACATACAAGTGCCGAGTTCAGTGGTGCTCAGCAGCTTTCTCAAGTTCTATATGAGGTGCGCTAAATGGGCACAGTACATTTTCACCAAGTTTTCCCCTCTTTATTCTAACCAAGGAGCCTCAAGAATGCTGATCCTGCAGCAGCAGCCCCAAACATTTTGCAGCAGGAACGGGGAGAAATTCTTGCTGCTGCTCTTTAGAACCATTTGAACTCAGATCCTTCTAGCTGCTTACTTCATGTTGTTCAAAATAGTGGCGTTTTGAAATAATCCAGGTATGTGGGTGCAACTAATGAGGAGAGTAAAACAGAAGAAGCAAACTTCAGAGCAGGATTAAAAATATGCTCTGGAAATAACCTGTCTCGGTTTTGACAGATGAAATTTGAAGACAAATGATTTGTCTTTCAAGCAAAGGCATTTTTAAAAGAAAATTTAAATGTAATGCATGAGGAAGAGTTGTGCTGATCTGAAATGCGGATTAACTGACATGATCTTGATTGTAGGGTCATTGTGCTGCTACCTTGGAAAAATAAAACAAAGTAAGTTAAGAAGAGGTCAGGCAGTGGCTTTTAGCAGCTTAGCAGCTTAGTCCATGGGGGAAAAATGTAACATGCAGAACTACAGAGTGTAGAATTGCCCGATTGTGGGAGATTTATGGGCTTTGTGGGGAGCAGAGGGCTATGCTGCATTTCTCCCGGAGTCCATGGGCCTGGGGGAGGGACAGCAGCCAGAAACGGCTTCCCCAGGAAGGTTTCCTGAAACAAGGGCTGCAGTGAAACCATCTGAGCCTTTGCTCTGACTTAGTCATCAGGTCGTGCTGGAACTGTGACATTCCCGTCAGTTCTGCAGCAAAAACCTTTGTAAGGAGAAGAAAAAAAAAAAAAAAGTGTTGCAAGATTGATAAAATGTGCTCATCACACAATCTTGTAGCGCTGCTCCGCCAAAAAAATGTATAACAATATGTGCAATTTATTGATAAATGTCAGCCTAAATAGTCTGCGAGAGAAGGGGGGGGAGAAGAAAGCTATACATTTCCCACAAGCACCCCCTCAGGCAACAGCTTGAGCAAATACAATACATGCACTGCAATAAACTAAGATTATGGGACTTCACTGCAGACAAGTGTGGCCTTCACCGTAGGCTAAGTAGGCAGTCACCTCAGCACTATATTTTAAAGGGACACTGGAATAACAGAGCGAGAGTGTCCATTCTGCAGCATTCCAGACCAACTCCTCTACAGCTGTTTCAATAACACTTGGCTTTCTGTCTAAAAGGATTTTTTTCTTGCAATTTTATGTAGAAACTCAGGACTTGCACATCTATAGTGTTGCTCACATGCATGATTTTCAGCAGTGCACAGCCAGAGATTTGCGTGAGCTTGGTTTCCAGTTCCAGGCTGCACCAGGCTGTGGGCCTGCTCTGGGCTCCCTGTGTAGGCCTTGTCCCCAAAATGCTGTTCTGCAGCAACGTGTAGCAGAAAGGGCAAACGTAGTCTTCAGACAAAGGAAATAGCTACAGTCTGAGGGCACAAATACTGTTTTTGTGGTGGGGATGATGGGACCTATGCTGTTTTCTAGATCCTGTTCAATTCCTTCTCGTTGCAAGCTGCATTTCAGTGAGTAGCACAAAGTGACTGCAATCAGACTGTGCCTTCCTATAGAAAAGGGAAATTTTAAGGTAGCAAGAGGGTGAGGTCTGGCCTAAACAACTATTTGGAAGAGTTATTCTAAGTGTACGTTGTCAGATCCATATTGAAACAATGACTTTCACACTGGTGGCACAGGTGACCAACAGCATACTAACCAGCACTGGAGCAGGCTGCCCAGAGGTTGTGGAGTCTCCTCTTGAGATATTTAAGAACCCATCTGGGTGCTTTCCTGTGAGACCTACTGGAGGGATCCTGGACCCAATGATCTCTAGAGGTCCCTTCCAACCCCTACGATTCTGTGATTCTGTCAAATATATTGTTCTGGGTACATGAGAACTCTCTTTTAAGAGAAAGACCCTTCTAAGAATTGTGTGAAACTGAGGCACCCTGAAGAGTTAAAAAAAAAAACAACAAAAAACAGGTAGTTATTGGTATTTATAAGGCAGCTCAGATTTGGAAAGGGTCTTAATGAGGAAATTTAGTCTTTGTTACTCTTTACATTTTATTTTCACCCACATACTCATACCTGTGTGGGTGAGATTTGGGGTGCTTTCTAATGAGACATACAAAAAAATCTCTAAAGCAGAAATAAAAAATTGAAATGTAAATAATTTGTTCTCTAGTGCTACCAGTACCTTAGGAGTTTGTGTCCATATAGGCCTGCTAAAATACATCTGAGCTGAGGTACTTGTTTTTGATACTAAGCTGAGTACACAGAGAGGCATAAATCACTGCTTCCCTCTTCAGTGCTGCTTTCCTCAGTCAGCTCTCCCATAATGCCTCTGCAGAAGCTGACAGTTGGATGCTGCACAAGACCCTGCTGGACAACTGTCAGCTTTGTTGAAGGATATTAAAGAGAACTTGATCATGTGTCAGCTCTCTTCAAAATACACTCACATTGGAAAAGTGATATATCTGTCAAAGCAAGGACTTCAGCATTTGGCAGAACAGGCCATTTTCACAAACAAAACTGTCCAATTACATTAGAGGGCATGAACTTCAGGTGTGTATGCCAGGGACAGAAAGATCTGCAGCCACACATCACAGAGACTGTCTCCTTAAGCCATATGGTTGGATGTGGGCTGCATCTCAAACATAGTTTCTTTATGCTTCATAGATTAGGAATTAATTTAGAATTATCAGAAACATAAATTGCTGCTTTGAACTTCTACATGAACTTTTTTTTTTTTTTCTTTTAATTTCACTGAAGACTGCCAAGAATTCATTTTAGGGGAGAGAGAGAGAGAGAGGAAAATTTATCAAGTTTGATTAGATGATTAAGAACTAAACTATGGAACAGAAATGCTTCTTTATTTTGTTTTTTAAAGCTTTCAGGAAGACTAGTGTGAGTCTTCATTAAATAGCATCATTGGTTAGGAAACAAACTGTGCCTGAGAGAATAACAGCAAAGACTTTTTCTTGGAAATATATGGTATAGTTGAGTTTAGGTCTTTCTTGGCTCACACAGAAATGCAGACATTTGGTGGGAGTGAGCTTTCAAGTTAAAACTGCTTGTATCACACACATATCCTGTGTGTGGGGAACTGTTATATCTAAGTTCAAGAAAACCATCAAGATTCAGTGATGGGGATGGAAACTGTCTGGATCACATTGTTTATGCCAAAATGCTCATTTTTGTGTACAAGAAAATTCAGGCTTCTACTGTGTGTGGAGGTAAAATACTGCACTGTAGAGCAGAGCCTGGCAGGCAGAATTTGCAACAGATGAGCTCAGTTTTGGGACTAATATTAGGAGCTCCTAAGGTGAATTTAGCTTGCTTGAATTGTTTAGAGTTCTATCAAATAATTGTAAACATTTATACAACCTTTTTATATGAAGTATGCTTCGATTTCAGAATAGAAACGTGAAAATCATGACATTGAGACAAAACTTCCTGTTCCAACTAAACATCTGGGCTAGATTTTATGCTGACTTTCACCCTGTGCAATCTCACCAAAGATTGTTCATTAAAATGACAGCTCTCAATACTGTATTTTTTCCCCTTATTTCCCAATCCCCAAAGCAAAATTCCACTTTGATTAACAAACTGATTTATTTTGAATAAAGAAAGCAATTCTTCTTTCTCCTCTGGAGAAAGAATTCCACATAAGTGTTCTCAGTTTCAGGAAAACAAGGTACCTTCTCTTCGCCTCCTGGTTAGTATATGCTTCCTTAGCCAAGTCCTCCTCAGGAGGAGAAAACCTACCAGATATTCATCGTTATTTCTATTGTCAAATACAGAAATACATAGACACGTATACAGGCACATACATGTGCGTATGTATATATATATATATATATATTTGTATACAAATACATACATGTTCTCCCACCTTGCTTCTGTTTACCCACAGGCTCAATTTCCTTAGTTGTATGCTTACAGCGCATTAGCCATAGAAGTTTTGGTATCTTGGAGCATGCATTGCTGATGTAGCTGACTGGCTCTACACCTTCTTTTTAAGGCTCTCTGCAAACTCAGAAACACATTTCTGCAGTTGCGGTGCTAATTTCATGATTTAAGGACTGTTTTTATTCATGTCTAAATCTGTCCTTTTTTCTTGTGAGATCTCTGGAAAACAATGGAAGGAACCCTCCCTTGTCTCCACCTAGTCTTTTGTGTCATTCCCCTGATGGATGTAACCCACTTTTTGAGAAATAGGCGCTATTCTGTGTTATTAAATTTGTTTCAAAATCCTCATCTAAAAGTAGCTTAATTTCTGTAGAGCTGACATTATGATTGATAGGAATTTCTACATCACAGTCAGTAATCCTTAAGAAACTAAATAGCTAAAGTGGAAACAGTTGTAGTGAGGGCTTTTAACTCTATGTCCGTGATAGCTGCATGGTAACATGGTGACATGTCACCATGACAATGATGTGACATGTCACCTCATACAATGACATGTGACAACCACATAGTAACTCTGGCAGTACGGGATAAATCACAATTTGTGCATAACCGTGATCGACTCCCTGCCTGCTGATCCACTTCTTGTGCAGATTAACAGCAGTTCAGACTTCTAATTAGCTCAGAAACTTCCTGTTTCAAAACATCTGGCCAACTTATAATTGGATGGGTGGTGATGTTTAAAGCAGATTTGAGGGAGGTGAAGTTGTTTGCGTTGAAACCTTCGGCGTGGGCTTGGTACTGGGCTTCCCTGCAGTGGTCAGCCAGAATTACAGCAGGATTTATTACTGTGCATTTGGTGTTCAAGCTAACACACTGTGAGTCTCAGCTGCAAGTGTGGGCACAGCAATAGCCTAATTCGGCTTTATAAATTTTAGAGAGGCACTGGCTTTTGCCTGACCTGGCCTGTAAGTGGGTGCAGCCATTATGAGAATGTTAGCTCTCATCTCTGCAGTAACCTAGGGTTTTGGAAAACTGGGTTTAGGCTAGTCCACTATGGAAAAGCGATTTTGCCCAACAAAGGATGGAGAGCCAGACTGAACACAGTGCTGTAGCCCATGGTATTGGTATGAATAGCCCTATAATGTTCTAATGTGTACATTTTTGGGGGGGACTCATGATACGTGTGGTATACTACTCGCTATTCACAATTAACAGAACATACCTAAACTTGCGCTGGTAAACTTTAATTCTTCTTTTTCCTCTTTCTCTCTTCATCTTTCTATCTGAATAATGACAATAGAGGACTCCGCTGCCAGTACAATTTCAGCTTCACAGTAACCTCAGTTGACATAATGATTTGAGATATTCACGGTTATGGCTATGTTAGGCTCTTCACAAGACTCAGTTAGTGGAATAGCTCCTCCACTTGACAAATCACTTGCCTGAAAATGCAAGGGGACCTTAAATTTTAGTTCTCCCTCTGCTTTGTTCCATAATTTGATCACTTAATTGGCATGCAGAGTATATCCCTTTATTTAATGAGTGTTGTGGTGACCTACACTTATTTTTAGTAAATTCTTAATGCAAATGATGTTCAGCTTCCAGCCAACACTAAAGGTTCACCACGTGAGAGCTCAACAAGTACTGTGAGAAATAGGGAGAAAGAAAAAAAAATAAAGGGAATAGTATTCTTTCTGAAACCTGAGGTATAAAGCTTGCTCTTTTGGTAACGATGAAAGCCTCTAAAGGTCTTTAGATTTACCTGGGCTTACCCTAGACAGGGTGATACGAGGGGACAACCTGGGAATTTGTCACCTCCTAAAACGTAGGTAATAATAATCACTGCAAAAGCTGAGAAAAATCTGCTTGGTAAGCAAGCACTCTGAAAAAGTCCAATCATTAAGATGGCTTAATTGGCTTAATTTACTTACTGTTACTTTAAAATATGCCTGTTTGAGTCTTGACATAACGGCACTTCAAGATGCTCCCTCTGATGCTGCATCAAAGCCGCACTGAAGCAAGAGAGGCTGTAGTTTAAAGTGGCAGCTCTAAAAATTACAGTTCTCCTTTTGCCCTCCTTAACTCCCAGCAGCAAAATCCCAGCCCGATTAGCAGACTGATTTATTTTACATAAAAATAGTAATCTCCCTTTTTGCTCGTCTCCTCCCAGTTGGTGAATTCCATTCCTGACATCTGCAATTTCATCTGGATACTGTTCTATTTTTTCACCACACCCCACCTTCAGTGCATATCACATTGCCGGGTGCTGTTAAGTATCTGTTATATTTCACTGCAGAAGTGGGTGCATTTAGATGATGTATTTAATATTCCCTATACGTGTATAATTTTCAGTTCTCTGCTTATACCCTGTGGAGTAAAATGCATTATGGGTCACATTTGAAGACAGTTTTGCTCAGATCAGGCATTGAAATAACTTTTAAAATCTTGTGATCTTGCTCAACTCCCATAAAGTCCAAGAAATTTCCCAACATTGCTTAGGTTGAAGCTTAGTTGGACTTTAGAGTAAAGCAGAGGTGAAACCACTTTTCTTGCCGTTTTCTAATAAGCTCAGGTGAACTTGCAAAAAGCTCCCTTGAAGGATGCTATTGACTGGAAAAGCATCACATTTCATGTTTGCTGAAAAACTCTGTCATCCCCTGCTATCAAAGTGACACTGAAGATATGAATGGGGTCATCTGACTTGCCAAACATTTTGGAAGGGAGAGTGAAAAAGCCTTTCCTTTTCAGAGGATACTTAGAGGTGAAAAGGTAGAGAGCAGCAACTCCTGGAATCACTTCAGAGCAGAGGTGGTGTTCCAGGAGCACAGGGTGAGGGATCCGGGCTTGTTGAAATGCTTTGTGTATCCCCAGAGAAAGAGGAAGGGAAGCATTATATCAAAACCAGGTGATCTTTGTCTAGCATTGAGTTGAAAGTTTTGCTCAACGTTAATCGCACTAGAAACCAATTTTCATCCTCCTGTATTAGCGATTTCAGGAAAAAGGGCATTTGGAAAGAAGAAAAAATCCAAAGAAACTTGGCTGAGGTATTTAATGCTTTGAGTATGTAGTGAAAACTGATCAGTTCTTCCTTTTCATGTTAAGTGCTAATATAGCAACAGCTTGTCGTTCACTAAAATTAATGGCAGGTACATTCAGAACAAGTGAAAGAAAAACTTTCTTCACTCAGCGTGTCCCCAGCCTCTGAAATTCACAACCACAGCAGGCTATAAGGACCACTACTGTAGCTGGCAAAGGTACAAAAGTTTGTGTCTAAATACCATCACCTATAATAATAACAGTGATCTAACCACAGCCTACGTTCAAAGCCTGTAATGTTATCTGGACTAACCAGAAAAAAAATTGATTGTGAGGATTCTCCAAGATGGCAGACAGTTTTACTGTTACAGATGTTCCATAAGTTCTGTTATTTTTGTCACTGCTTGAGTTCCTTTTTAAAATGCATCTTTTTAACCATAATTAAAAAAAAAAGACTCACAATATTTGCTGTTAAACCTCCATTTGTCAGAAAGTTTCTTTGCTCCATGCTGTAAACAGCTGCATGAAAATTGAATACAAGGTGCTAAAGATCGATGTGCACAGCTGATTGCTGTTCCAAATGAGACTACCAAGCTCTCAGACACTGAGAAATCAAATTGATGACCTGTAAAAAATAAGTTCTGATTAAGAAATATCAAGTAGAGAGAAATTCCTGAAGGCAAGGAGACCAGGGAAGATGAAATACTTTTGAGAGTGAATGATGTTGTTGTTGGTTATGGTTAATTCTGAATTCCCTTTACAGTCTGTTACAGCTCATCAGATCCGTGGCTGATCAGACAACTCAGCGCCCAGGTGGTCAGTATAAATCTGTTTTTGTACTGTGGCCTTCTACAGGGGCAGGTACTGGATTCTTATGTATTCTCCTTTCCCAGCTGCACTGCCAGCAAAGGAGCATCTTTGAGCATGCACAAAAATCGTTCTGTGTGGTCTTTCAGAAAACTTTACACTATGATCTTTTTTTTTTTTTTTTTTTTTTTTTCCCCCCATGATCTAATACATCTAATTGGGATACTCTGCAATTAAGAGTATTGTTACATATACAGATTCTCTGAGAGAGCTTATGGGCTTGTTTTGGTGCCTGGCTTTAAGAACATGATCCTGCAAACACTTCTCTGCATGAATCTTAAGCGTATGAGTAGAGCCATGAATGGCAATAAGACTTTTTATATGACAAAGACTCATGTAAGAAATGGTTTGCAGGGCCGAGCCCTCAGCTAGCTCACTCTCTGGTAGACAAGGCTCTGGTCTCCTCTTTCCCCTAGGCATGCTGTGAGCCCTCAAAAGCCACACTATGGTCCTCATTTTCAAAAAGAGAGTTGTGCCAGTGCACACTCAAGACTTGTCTCTTCATGTGCCTGTGATAATAGCAGGAGGGGAAAAAAAGGGCAAATCTGGCTTTCGTTCCATGCCTCCCTATAATTTTACTTGCCTTTGCTTCTGGTGCGCTGCTTGTCCCTCCAGCTGTATCTACAGCAGAAAGACAGTGGTAAATCAAAGCCTTGATGGCTTCTGGAGATGTCTGCCTCTGAATTTTGGTCTCACAAATGGCTTAAGAGGAATACAAATTGAAGATAATTTCCTTACTCTGATATGGATTTTCATTTGATTTTTACTGTATGTTTTCAAAAAGAACTGTCAGGGTGTTTGTTCAACTGAGTATATATGATGTTATAATTGTTTTGTTTAGTACTGTAAATATTATGTGTGATTAATCTTGTTCATGCTGGAAAGGTATTTGAGTTCCTTACCAGACAGTATATATTTAAGGTTTGCTTTATTTATGTGGAGAAAATGACAAATACTGTAGCTGAGGGAACAGAAAAAAAATGAGAGCTCTGCACTGAAAAAAGATCTGGGTTGCAAACTGGGGAGCAGCGCGGCTGTGCTGTGCTCTGGGTTGAGGTGATGCCATGTCGCAGAGGGTCAGAGCTGAAGATTGCTGGCAACTGTCACACCCAACGTGAGATAACAGAGAAAGCAGAAGGAGCCAGCTGAGCAGGATGTGACCCCAAAGGGTAAGGAGAATAAGCCAGAGAGCCTGGAGGAGGTGCCTTCCCCAGAGTTTAAATCTTTTGTAAATAGCTTGTTCCATCACAAGTACTGATATCATGACCCTGAGCTATTGAAGTTGCTGCTTTCAGTAGATCCTGGAGGCTCCATTAATACTGTTAGATCACTCACACAGGATGACATGATATTTCTTTTCTTTCTTTTTCTTTCTTTCTTTCTTTTTTTTTGGTACTTCCTGAGCAAGGCATACTTAGAAAAAAAGGGGGAAAAAAACACCCACCACCCTTCTTCAAGAGTGCATCTACTTAAAATGTAATAATAAATTGCTCCCCATTAGGGTTAAAATAAACACGGCTACAGCCCAGCCATACTTTTGGGAAACACCGCTGTTCTATTTTATTTTAATACTGCAGGACTGTTTTGCTCTCACTCCACACCAGTCTCACAAATCACTGGTGCAGTGCTCTCACTAACTTGTCTGTATTATGTTCATTTTCTGGGTGGCAATAAATATTAGAATAAAATAAACTAAAGACTGCTGGCTGGGGCTCTGTTAGCTATCTTTATGGTTTCCACGGCAGCTGAATGACAGCTCAGGCTGGAAGCAAGCGGCCCCTTTTCACCAAGTAAATTTAGCCTTGGGAAGGATGAACATCTTCTAACTCTTGAGCTGTGATGGTTGATGCCAGTCAGTAAATCAGTCAGATTTTAATTATCGGACACATGACAGGGAGCAGTGACAGGCGGCAGTCCACTGGAGAGCATTCCTTCAAAGCAGCTTTAAAAACAGAACAGCACTTGAAGAGGAAAACCAAGTGAACAGAACACAGTCACAGCTGAATTGCAGGACATTAATAGCATGATGGAATTCCCTTCCTAATAATTTTAACTGCTTCTCGGCCACAGCCTTCCTGATGAAGTAGGTCTAACGCAGCTTTATTGGGAATGCATTTTTTTCTAAGCCCCCTTTATACAGACCTGTGGTTTTTAATAGAGCGTCACACAGTTCTCCACATAAGCAGCTGTTTGGTGCAAAGAAAGCAGTGACAGATTTATAATGCAGCAAAACCTGCTAATTGGGTAGATGAAATTGCATTTCTGACAGTGGCCCCTCTATGAAAATTGGTAACATACCTCACAAATATTTGCGTATGTGCCAACTTGATTAATTTTTGTATTTTTCCTTTTATGTTAATCCTATGATTAATTCTTGGGTAATTACCTACAAACACCTCCCTGGAAGCCTCTTTAGATAGTTAGGGCTGGGTGGTTAGTGGAAGGTGACGGGAATTTTATAAAATGTATTTAGAGAACTGCCAGGATATTTAGAAATGCTCTATGGTCTCAGTGCGCATTTGGGGGAAACTGGGGAATTGCTAAATATTAGCTACATTTGTTTTTTGAGAAGAAGCTATTAAAGGAATCAAAGTCATCTTTGGAAATGATCATGGAGTTAACAAAAAGCTTACGAGAAAATTTAATGATAATTACATCAAAAACAACAAAACTCATAGCTATTCAAAATGTATGAATATGCCACCTTCCCCGTATGGGAACTGTTGAGTCCCGGCCTGAACCACTGATTGAGCACCTGAGGCAAGGACTGGGTCAGCCCTGGGAGCACAGGTGAAGGCAATTCAGCTGTGTGACCAGGAGTGGAACCTGGCTCCACCTCTCCTAGACCCCATTTAAGGGCTGACTGCTACTGGGGAAGGATCTCTTTCTGGAGATCCCTTTTTTGTGGAGCGTAGTGAGCCTAAATCTTTGGATACAGGTGAGTATTCCTTCTCTGTTTGTTCCTTTGCTATCTTACTATGATATTCTTTCCAATTGTACTTTGTTGACTGTACATTCCCAAACAGGCAGCTTGCTATTATTTGTTTGCTATTATTTGCTAATTGTGATATGTGAAAGGGAAATTGGAGTGTAGTCTTAAAGCTGTTCCACTTTTTCCTGCGCTGGTTTAAATTTGTTGTTTAGGCTCACAGGATGAAAGCAAGAGGAAGATTTGATTGAGTTCAGTTTAATGGGTGGCTGTATTACTCACGTGCGTAGAGTAGCTGTCCCCACTCATGAGCCCACTGACCAGACACCAGGCAGCATGATCCAGAGCTGAGAGTATGTGAAGCTGTGAAAACAAAAATAACATTGGACTTGATTCCAGTGAGGATCAATACTTTTTCACTAAGTAATCCCTAGCCAGATACAAATAGACCATACTTTGGAATTAGAACTCTCCTATGAACAT
>NC_052542.1:8448137-8470637 GCF_016699485.2 Gallus gallus | reverse complement strand
CTACTCTGCTCCACCAAGCTCAAACCAGGGATGATTCCCACTTTGCATCCTCATTAAAAATGAACACCAGTCTCCAGGTGTGAGATAAAAGCCCCTCCACCTCCAGCGTGCACAAGGTTCAGGTGTCTCCAGCTGAAATCTTGGAACTGCGAGGAAGAGGAATTCAGCATTCCTGTCAGTGTGCCAGCAAAGCATTCAGTGACTACTGAAGAAAAAGAGACTTGCATTTCTTCATAACCAACCCTCCGTCTCCTTGCCTGGCAAGCAGGCCAGAAATCTGAGTGAAGCCCAGGCCGCTTCTGGCCAGGCAGAGGAACAGCAGTGAGCAAGCCTTGAGAGCAGCACCACTCAGCCCAAACCCAAACAGCCAAACATCCGAGGAAAAGCACTTAATAAACAGCTAACTCCTCCAGTTTACAAATTCTGGCTGAACACTGGTGTGGTCTGGGTGATTTAAAAAAAAATAACAAAAGAAGAGAGAGGGAATCTGGACTCCGGGGTTCTATTTCCAATACAACCACTGAGCTGCTGTAAAACTCAGTTTACCTATTTGACAGGCTTAGTTAATTAATGTTTGTAAAGTGCTTTGAGATCCCTGGATGATAGTGCTATATAGGTATAAAGTATTATTATACTAGAAAGTAAAACGTCCCATAAAATAGATATTGCCCTAAATTCTGGTAAAAGTTAGTGCAATAATGTAAAAAGCTGGTTATGTGCCTACATTAAACCCAGATTTAAAAGCATTAGCACATCACCAATGTGCTCCTGTTTGGCATGTGTTTTATGCCCAATACCCTACTCTGGCACATTAACAATCTGTGTATTCATTTATCAGCAGTACATTTTGAATTGTATATTTATGGCACAGTGCACTTTTCATAGCTGAAAATTAATGAACATGCCTCTCTCGTAACAAACAAGCACCTGTGCTGCATAGTTAGTAATCGGAAACAGATTTATTTTTATTAGTGTATATGTGGGCAAAATTTCTATTTTTTTTTAAACTATGGTATGCTAAAAGCTTGATTATAAGAGCATATTCTGCCAAAGGATATCTTTGTTTTATAAACTTCTGCTTATATTTTCTGCCTGTAATATTTTCTTTTCAGATTTAGTGATAATGCCCTCATATAGAATGTAATCATTTGTTTGCAGAGCATACTTGCCTTGACAAATCAAGTTCTGAGCTGTTGCCGACCACTACTATAACAAAATGAAAATCCTCAAGTAATGAGGAAGATGGAACTGAATATTTAACCATTTCAGCTAAGCAGCACTTCCCAAATATCTTTTTTATCATTCACAGCTCTAATCAAACACTGCATTACCTTCATCAGCCTTAGCAAATTAATCCTGGATATGAACTCTTCCTATTTCCTGGCATGTTCCTCGCCAGTTTTCCTTTTTATCATTTAAGGACAGAATTTAGGCAAGGAAAGCTTCAAAAACATGAAACCTCTAAGCACTGTGAAATATGCCAGATCCCAAGAACATTTACACACTCCCTTTTCACCATGTGTGCTGCCCAGTCTCAACTAGTTCCTGGCCCTTAATTTAATCTTCCTACTTGCTGCAGCTCTAGAGGTCCAGGGATATCTTCCAGCACCATAATACAGATGCAGTTATTCTAGCTAAGTCTGCACTATCCCATTCATTTATTTCTTGTGGGGTCGAGTTTAAGGAAGCATCTCCTGTCACTGCCTTCTCACACACATGGCCTCACTCCTCCCTCCATGGCTCCTTCACAGCCCGGGACCCCGTCAAGTCTTTGCTGGGTTAAGAATTGGAGCTGGAAGAGTGAAGGCAGTCCTTCATCACCCAACTATATCTGAATCAGACCTGTGTACCACTCAGCAAATGATGCCACAGCCTATGATTGCATTGGTAATATTACAGTCAAAAACTTTGTCGTTGATAATGATGGCAAAGGGAGCAGCTTATTCATTTTTTCCTTCACAGAGTATCTGCATGGAAAACGATCACAAACTCAGAACATAATCAAATATTTCTAGAGGTGTTAATCTGAGGGCCTTGCTTCCATTTTAGTAGACCACAACTTACAAATCCAAACTTGAATACAGATTCTTTTATTGAGGTCTTTCATCAAATTCATTTGTATATTAAGCTACAAACAACCTGTCAAAGCCCATTAAGAAACCTGAACAAAACTCTTCTGGAATATGTCCTGTACACCACACCAAACCACAGAGCTAAGCCACTCATCTCTGCAGCACTCTGTAAGCGTTGGATGCAAACACTGTTTTTCATTGGGTACATCTAACAGCTTCCTGTTCACGCACCAAGACGGAAATGCTAATGTAAGAATGCCGAACCATCTACCCAAAATGACTCTTCTGCAACGACAATCTCCTTAGAATAAAGCTATGTATGTAAATAGTATGGCACAAGGATATTTTTTATGAAGTAACATTTCTAGCTGATGCTGAAGCCCTGCTTTCCATACATAAAGAACAAGTCTAAGATTAGTTGCCCAGTCAGCTCTTTCTCTTGCAGGACTGGTGGGATTCTTCTTTTATAGGTACATTCAGGAAGATTACCAGGTATATCTCATTCACAACCTGGGCCAATGGGCATGAAAAATTCTACTTCGAAGTTATTATCTGCACCAGCTCTTTACTGCAAAGGTGTCTGATCTCACATACTCAATGCCACCCCATTTCTCGGGAAGGGAACAATTACTTCTCTAACACTGACAACAGGATGGAGCTTTTCATGTTCAAGTCACTGCCCAGCAGAATGTTTAAGCTCTGTTTTTGCTTAGAGCTCAGCAAAACAAGGATTTGGTTTTGGGAAACTTACATGCTTCAAGAGTTGTTAAGGGGTCCCTGGGCTGAATGCAGTGGGATTTCCAGAAAGAAGAAGCTGGGAATGGAAGTAACATGAGGAAATTTTGATGTCCCTGGGGAAACATGTACAAGGCATGCCTCACTAATAACGCACTATGAAAAAAAGGCAAAACGTTCCTCTGTGTCAGTAAATGCCATCTTCTCAGTTTGGCCTTTTAATGCTGATGTCAATGGCAGCCCTATCCAATTGTAAAAGCAAACCATGTTCCAGAAATTTTTACAGCAATTCTCTACTATATTTTACAGTAATTCTCTACTATATTTTACAGTAATAATGCTGTTAAAGCTATGATGATCTAAGGACAGAAACACATCAGAATCTGCAAGAAGCAACAGCTTATATTAAAAATTAACATTAAAACAGCTAACATAAGCCAAAAAAGAAGGACAGCTTTTCAGGCACTAATTCATTTTCAAGGCAGAGCAAAGCAGCAAACCTCAAATACTGAAACTAGACTCAAATCAATTGCTCCCAGTCTACACTTAAATAATTTTGGGGCATTTTTAGAAACAACTTTCATATTTATTTGGGGGGATAAATAATGTTAAGAAAATAAATTACTTGTTTACTTTTCAAGATGTCAATTACAGCAAACACAGAAGCACTGAACTCAATGCACGTGTAAAGCGATTCTGCCATGGACAGCACTCTTCTGGTGTGGTGAGGAATAAACTGTAAACCAGTAAAGTCTGTACTGCATCTTAAAAATGTCATGATAAAATGCAACTTTATAATAAAGGTCACCACCAGATACTAATCATTTTCTCTGTGGGAATCGAATCATTTTCCATTGATGATTCAATAACTCCACAGTCATCTTTAAAATCTCCTGTACAAAATATATCCAAAAAATAAGAAAATACATGTTTTTGTGTGATATACTTTCCATTATATTTAGTATTTGAAGAACATGGAGAATTTTGCCCATTATGGATATTATCATTTTATTTTTAGTAGTATTTCTGGGGACTTCTCGACAGTTGGGTACAAAAATATGTGTTTGACCAAGTTCTGTAATTCATGACTAACTAAAAACCCCCTTGTTTTAATATGAGAGTACATTACAAATGTTCTAGGTCAGGAAAATGATAAAGCTTACACTTCCTTATCCAAAGGCCAATAAGAATCCTGAAAAGTTTACATACTCAGCATTCTGATTACCATTCATAAGAAAAAAAAAAGTACCATACAAAACATCTATCATTCCCAACACAAATTTACTGTTAATTGAAGTTTGGATAACTGATGATAAAGTGTGATCTACTTTATCTGCCACAAACTCAGAGAATATTATTAAATACAGTTCAAAAAAGACTATCTTAAAAAACAGAGGAGTGAGGCTCAGCTCAGGTTCACTGAATTCACACACCAGAAACCATTGCAACACCACTGCACTTTTGTGCACAAATGTTTATCCACAGATCTCAATGCATTCAGCAAAGAAAGCTCATCTGTGTTTTCAAACAGGAGAAACTGGAGCATATAAAGCCAAAATTACTTGCCTAGGCATACAGAAAAGTTCCTGGAAGAAGGAAACTCATTTCACGTACTCCCAATCTTATCCACCCCATTAGCATCAGCAACATCCTTGAAGTAGTCTACAGTAAATCTAAATATTTAAAGGCACACATACAACTCATTTCAGCACAGCTGACCTGACAGACTAAAAGACAAACAGCACAGGTAGAAGCTATCACACAGATCAATATTACTGTGTCACTCCATATACACCAAGTTCTAAGAAATGTATGTTGCAACACCCTTGCAGAGTTACACTGAATTAAATATTTATAATTGCAGAGTGGACTTGACTCAAATAAACATCTTAATTTAAAATAAATTCACCGTTTGTTGTGGAGGTACAAACTGATGGAACTCTGCGTGACTCTAATTTCTAAGTTGCCCACTTGCTTTCTTTTATCAAGTACCTCTTCGTCCCAAAATACTCTTCAAGGAATCCTTATGCAGCAAACCTCAGAGCCTGAAGGAATGCCAGGAAGCTCCATCTATTGCCTATGGTCTTCCATATTGATGAATAGCAGTCCCCCCAAAAAAGGTGCTGCTGCATCACAGAACTAAGAAAAGATGTTTATGACTATTTCACTTCAACTTCTGTAGAACAGGAAATTAACATAAATTCAGAGATACCCTTACATGTAGTAAATATAAAGCACGATGAGGACAATCTAGCAATCTAGCAAAAGATTCAGTCCTCAGATACTAAATTTGGGTTGGGAGGACAGAAGTCAGGTAGATTCTGAGTTCTTATTCAGATAAATTTCATAGAAGGCTTAATATTTATCATATAAATTCAAGCACTTTTATCTTAACTCAGTGCAATGTCCTACAGAGGTTGCAGTAGGTATGTTTACACAGGTACCTCCTTACCTGTCACTGGGACAGAAAGCAAAAATTATATAAAAGAATCTGAAACAAGAGACAGCTTGAAAACAGAGTAAGGAAAATGGTATGAAATTGTATGAAACTGCATGGACAAATTTGGCTTAAAGAATGTAATTACACAAATCAAATTAAGGAAAGTTCTCTTCTGTGAAAGGCATTGCATGGTCTTCAGTCTGACAGTGGTCAAACGTTCCTCACCCTGCTTAAAAAAAGCCTCCTGTAGCACCTGTGTCTCATATTAGAGGCTCAATCCACAGGAAATGGGGAACCATTCCATAAATCACAACATACCAGAGTGCAGTTCCCAGCACTGACGCTATGTTACATGATGGCTCATCTTTTTTTGATCAGAAGTCACGACATTACTCTAGATCCAACAGTGTAGGACAGTGACTACAAGGGAATGCGTTTCAGAAAAGCTCACTTCTGGCAGCTCATGCTTTTCCAAATGAAAATAAAGATTATTATTTCCTTTGCTTTCAGCTGCTCATCTATGAATGACTCTAATAACATATGTAGATACATATGCAAACACATATGAGGGCTGCCCCAAAAGTAATACCTCCTATTTCATTACATTAGCCCATGACAGTAGGGGTGGATGTTGGTAGTATGGCAGTAGAGGTTGAGCCCTCTCACATATTCCATTACATTTTGTTAACTGTGTGACAGATGGCAGCAGAGGTACAGTCTGACAAAATGGCACCTGACTTGGTAGTGCAGATCAAGAAAATGCACATCGCCAAATTCTCCCATGAGGAAAAAATTGCACCCGCTGACTCACTGACATTTGCTGAACATTTACGGAGACCAAACAGTGGATGTGGGCACAGTGAAGCAGTGGGTGGTTCATTTTAGCAATGGCAACAGCACTGTGAAAGACAAGCCACATTCCGGATGGCCATGCAGGTTTTTACGAGCGTTAACATGCAGGCAAAAATGCATAGCTGATGGTGGTGGCTGTGCTGAAAAACAACATTTTGTAGCTGAGCATTTGCTCTATCATGCAGTCTTACTGCGCTCCTTTTACCTGTTGTAGCTTCCATGGCAATACATAGGAGGTGTTACTTTCAGAGCAACCTACATACATGTACATATACATAAAAATTAGGAAATGCACTATAAGTCTGTGATTAATACTGGTGTGAATGTGTATCACCTGTTGAGTAACACTGATAAACATATTCATCCATTTGCTGTACCTCCTCCATCTTCTCAAGGCCCGTTGGGCTCCACCACCTACAGCTTGTTAGCTAACTACAGTAAGGTCATGGAAATTAAGTTAATCAGAAAGGTAACCAGGCACACACTCGTTCCACAACGGTCATGTAAAATCTTGAACTAAAAGACAACCAACAGCCAAACAACACTGTCTACTCCAAGTCACCTAGAAAGTACTACTTGTTTGCAGGCATTCAGTTTTATGTGGACTTCTCAGCAAGCCTCATGGAGAACATGCTGCAGACATCATCTCTGCAGGGGATGGATCTGCAGCATGATGCAAGCACTTCTGCTGAAGCAGAAACTCCTCCTGCAATTATTTTTGACAAGAAACTAACAATGAAAGACCTGAGCATGTTCTGCTTTGAGCACTAGGCATCAAGGAGAGGAAGTTAAGGAAATATTCTATATAACTTATCTCCACAAAAATCTTCCCGCTATCATTTTTGACTGAATTGAAGACAGCTCAACAGCTCTATTTCTCCCTTTCCAAAAGGAATGGCATTAGTTATCAAAAAAACCTCTCAGATATAAGGCTGGGTGTCATTAGCATGTTAATTTTTCAAATAACGTGCCGCACAAAAGAAATCTGAATTTCATTCTCTGTTATTTGTGGGTATGATGCTGCTGTTCCTATGCAAGCAAAGCCCCCATCAAAATCAATCACCTTCATCATTTTTTTATGTTTTTTTTTTAATGATCAAAATGTATATTTATACCATTACATAAAACTCACAGAATATGTAAAAGCACCTAACTTCAACAGCAATAAAACATGGGCAACAGAATCTCAAGGAAATTAAATTAGTGAGAGCCTCTTCAGAAGAGAGATCTCACAGAGAGTTTTCTTTGTCCCTAAATTGAGACAATTCTAATGCAGTACTTTGCAGTTTTCTCAGATTTTGTGTAAATGATGCAACAAAGCATACTATTATTTTTTCCCTGTGGATGTTTATGGAAAGCCTTAAATGAAATTTTCTTAAACTTGCTGCAAACGTCTTTCCTCAAAAGGGTATATTTCTTTTTAAAGTCAAAAAAGACAAAAAGAAAGAAATAAAGAAAAATGAAAAGTTATATTGCTGATAACAGTGGTTTTAGCATCCACTAAAATGTCAGCTAAAGTTGCCAAATAAATACTTACATGCTGTTGATGACTGTTTGTTTAGGAAAAGGAGATTTAGCTGCTCACATGTTCATTAGCACACACACAGAAATGGATGAAAAATTCTTTCGGTGCTTAAAACTGATGCCATGGATGCTGCTTACAAGTATTTCTAATACACAGTGGGCAAAAGGTGAATAAAGACCAGATTAAGATATTTAAGGAAAGCAATGACCGAAGTTTAAATGAAGGAAAAAATAAAGCACCCAACAAAAATGACCCTTCTATTTTTCCGGTTACTCGATGAACTCAAAACGCTTGAAGCAGATTGCCTGCTATTTTAGCAGAATGTGGTGATTTCTGAGCATCGCCGTGCTTTTACATTTTTGGGTTTTGCAATGATTCAGGCATTATTGCTCTGTAATAGGTGTGGCTGCCTTTGAAATGTAAGCTCACAGCTTCTGTAGTCAGTGAACCATTGCTGATAGGGCTGACTAGTCAGAAGCAAAACTGGCTAGTTATGAAACTACTATAGTATATCCTTTATCTCATACACATTTAAAGGATTTACCTATCTATCCCACTGCAGACCTACTCATTGAGTAGGAGCCAACAGCATATGATTGTGTTAATTAATCTGCTATTGTGAGTAAAGGAACAGCTGCAGTGGTCTCGTGGATACGTTGTCAAAGGAAAACAATGTAATGTTAAGCTTCTGACTGCATATTCTGTTACAAAGGAGGTTTACGAGAAGTTAAATTCATAAATCACAGATCATTTTTATAATAATAATAAATATCATCTGACCTTTAAAGGAAAGGTTTTAGCATTCTTAATTTCAGTTTGAAATATGTTCTGCAATACGATACTTAAGCTTTAACCCAATTCTTTGTTTTGAAAACAAACATTCCCCAGAAATGCTAGGAAATGGTAGTAGCTATAGAAATGACCTCTGACTGTACTAGATACATGCCATTGTAGTTTTAACAAAGATCAGAGCCCAAAATATCAAGTTAAAAGAAAAAAAAATTTGGCTCCCATCCAGTGCTTCTTCTAATAAAAACACAATTTCCAATATTAAACAGAAATGCAGAATGAAAGGAACATTCATTACAGGAAAAACACTTATTATTTACACTGGATTTTATCTTTTTTTTATGTGAAAAAGGTACAAAAAAGACTTTTTTTTCCTAAGTAAAACAACATAATCACTTTTGTGATTCAGATCTACCCCCTGCACCAAACCCCTTTGGCCATTATATACATCGATTCTTTCACAAACTCCCAAGTGGTGACTGACCCACCAGAGAGAACAAATAATTTTACTATTTTTTTTCTTACGGCTGGCACTTAAAATATAACCATAGCAAATTACTTTAGAAATGCAAGGAGGAAAACTTTCACAGTTCAAAAATTCAACAGTAACCTTTGCTATCGTCGGCATGATTTTATGGAAATACACTGAGAGCTTTTTAATTCATGAGTGGGTTGCTTATTCAAATATACAGAGGAATGTAAGGTACAACCATTATTTTAAATAACAGAGACAAGACTCTCTGCGGGTACAAACAACAAATCCCCACCAGTATCCGTATTCTTATGCCACTTTACAGCAGCAGAAGAGCTGCTCCAAGAAGGGCCGTCTTTCAACCAAACACATCAGATTATGGAATTCTTTGTTTTGTTTATTTCTTTTGACTGCTGTCGTTGGCTTCATTGGCATCCACCTTTTTAGATGAGATGTACTGCCACTTTATTTCTCATAAACCTTTTATGTCTATCATTCTTTTCTTATCTCTTTATTTTTAAAATCTGTTAAATTTGTGAAACCAAGGCCCCAATCCAGATCTCTGGTACAATGGAATGGCTGTTGATTTCAAAGGAACTATGCCAATTTAAATCTCTACAATGTTCTGGCAGCAAAAGAGATGTTTTGCTTCAACTGAAGTGGAACATATAAGAAAATCTGAAGTAGCTTTATTCATAATTTTAAGTGTGATTTAAAACAAAGAAATAGAAAGGAGCATAATTTTAGATATGAATCACTAGCACACAACTTGATAACCCAGCAGGGACTGTATGGCACCAAACAACAGATTTCAATCCAACAGCAGGCTCCGAGGAGAGAGAGTAATGCCAGAAATTAGGATCCCAGTGTTTTAAACGCATGTAAGTGTTATCTTCCAAATTAGAGGGTTACTCACAATAAGAATCACTTTATGGCTCACAAAATGCAAGGTGAACTGCGGATACCCAAATAAATAACATCGGTGATGTTCTTTCTGTTTAAGGGATAGTCTCTCAAAGTAAATTCTGGAGTTTGTTCACCCAATCTCCTCTAGAAATAATACATGAACCCTTGAGAACTATCACCTGCACATGGGCACATACATGTTACTATTTAACACATCTGACTGTGCTTTATTAAAATACCAATATGTATCTCCTTTCTGAAATATGTGCAAAGTATTCCCCTCAGCAGTGCAGGATTGCCAACTGCTTGCATAAGGTCATTAAAAGAATACTTGGTAACGTTAATCAGGCTCTGTGAATTCACGAGCATCGTTAGTCACCGGGTTGATGACTTCATGAAGAGGATTGGGTTGGGCCTTCATTACTACTTGGTATTATGTTTCATTTTCCAAGTCAATATTCTCAAATACAACAACTTCTGGGATTTTTAAAATCCTGATTAAAACACTGCTATGAGCTGAGACATAGTCTGATGCTACCCACTATTTTCATTTGATATAATATGCCATAACTTTGGAGAGAATCAGATATAGACTTTAATAGGAAATAACAGCTTTGATTACAATGCAGTTCCTTTCAGGCTATGAAAAGAAGAAACAAGTTCCCTAAGTTTCCAGAATGGAAATCTGAAAAGTTCCCAGATAACTGAAATTAAAAGGTAAATTGGAATAAATATTGAATTCTGTCACGCTTATGACTGGAAGGTCACCCATGCAGCATCAGACATTATAGTCTTCCATGGAGGTTCTCTTTGCTCATAGATTAAATGAACCTATCCTGGCAATTAACAACTGATTTTATCTCTATGATCCAGTTTCTCCTCGATCTTAGCATGAGATGATCAAATTTATTCATGTTAATGTGCTACCAGTTAACCACCTGGCAGTGATCCTATGAAATAGTATTTTGTGATTTTGTAGAAGAATATTTTCTGATACTTTGGACGGCTAGAAGAGCAAATGATCTAGAGGTGACATTGGGGAATTGCACTCCAACTGCCCGTTTGGCTGTCAGAATTGTTAGAGACCTCTCCGAAGTGCAGAACATCATACATAAGATATCTGTTCTTTAATTAACGGAAACTTAAGTGTTCTAGCTATCTGAGAGATAGTTTATGGTTATTCATCAGTCGGCATATGAAAGTAAAACAGTTCTAAGATATTCCATGAATTGCTTTAGGTGAACAACTAGTATTGCTTTAGCCATCATAGCTTAACAGCCATTACATATTAAAGCTGCCTTCTTAAAAAGTCACACTAATTTCTATTTTAATTGCATCTATTTTAATGTTCTCAACTTTTGCTGTTATGTGACAGAAGAAAACGGTCTCAGCCAGTTCAAGAAGACTAATGCAAATACAGAGTTATCAACCTACTAGATGACTGATACAATAATACTTTTACTTTGGATCTACTCATGATGAATGCTGGCTGTAGAAAAATCTGCAAATTTCTAAAAAAAGAACCACAGAATTCAGCTACAGAAACTCAATATGGGCTAGCATATAAATCACTGGGCTGAAACATGGGAGATGCTCCACTAACTCTTCCTCTGTAATACCGAATGACCTCAGGCAAATTCTTTTGCCTTTCCTGCCTCAGTTTTGCAATTTATTTAATGGAATTAGCAATAATTCCATTTTCTCATTTGTTTTGAGATTTACCAACAAAAAATAATTGCACAAAAACTAGTTATTTATCCATTAGGTGGGAAAAAAGCTGGCCAAATGATGCTAGTTAAATATTTTTTAATTTAAGAATAGTTGCAAATAAGTTCATATAAACATTATCTATCCACTCTGTAATAAAACACTACAGAACTTCTGCACAACTCTGCAGATGACATCTAAAGAGAAGACAGGCATAGATTGCATCAGGAACAAGGAATTGTGTAGTACTCTGATGAGAAGTGGAGATCGTCTACAAAGGCTCATGTGTGCACAGAAATATACCAAGTACCTGACCCATTCTTTTTTAGTAGAATAAAGATGCATCCATTTCTAATGGCTCATTCTGTACAGGTATTCTAGCATTTGAGAAATTAACTACATTTGTTAAGACGTATTGTCCTTATTCACAAAGCCTAAAATTTAATCATAGCATTAGCTAATGCTTCTCCAAGAATAACTGTCTTGAAATACTTCCTGCCCAAAGGCTCTTGGCTATCAGACATGTATTAGCTTTTCAGTAGATGTTGCTTTTACTAGAAGAGTAAGGACAAAATATATTTAAAAGAAAATCAAAAAGTGTTATGAATCAGCACATGGAGAGACTTCAGTTGGGAGACAAAACACAGATAGCAATATTCAACATAAGCAGCACACTGATGTATAAACTTAGACAACAACAATGCACTATAAGATGAAAGTACAAGTAAAGATTTGCCCTATAAACCAGTTCCAACCAAATGAGACAGCAGGAGCTGTTAATATCATAAAGAATCTTCCACTTAAAGATTCGTGGTTAGAAGGTGATTTTAGAAGGTGCAGTAGGAAAAGACAGCTATTGCCACTCAGGAGTTGGTTGGCAGCTCTAAGAATGCACTGGCTTGATGTCATGTGGAAAATGCACTGCATCAGCTGTGGAAATAAAAATCTACAAACAATGGCTTCCACTCTGAAATCCTTCTTCAGTACTAAAAGAAAGAAATAACTGAAACAACGAAACGAGAGAAAAATACTGACTGCTTTAAATGAGTTATTCAATCCACTGCAAATGAAGATGATAGCTAGGGAATATCAGTAGATAACTTCAGGACATGACAGCATAACCACAACCCACTGGCCATACCTCCTGGCCCTAGAGCACCTTTGGATCCTTGGGATATCAGAAGATGATACATCAGAAAAAATTAAGTTTCTCATTGGAACTAAAGAGTTTCCAGTGAAGCTTTCATTGGATTCAATATGATTTTGGAAAGAAAGCCTAAGAAGGACTACGCATTCCAACCAAAACATCTGATCAGGACGTTAGGAAGCTTTGACATCATGCAGAGTCAAGTGGAAACATATAGATCATATCTTCACCCTTTGCAAGGTGTTGTGTGATTGCTAGGTATCACATACTACTGCCTGTAAATAATACAAGATGTAAGAAAATGTCCTTAGGGGAAGCTAAAAACCTTCCTAGATTTGAAACTGAAAACATGAACAGTGAGAGAAACAGAAACTGTGCTTCCTTCTGATACTGCAAAAAATGAATGTTAGCAACACAGACAGTGGGCAGAATGCAGTTTCATTTCTGACAATGCAAAATTAAAATTTTTAACTTTTTCTTTTTTTAACAATATTCAGTTAATTCTGGGAAAGGTAGTCATCAATGAAATTGCATTAAACACGAAGTGCATGACCAAAGACTCTGAGCATCTCAGAAAGAAACAGATTTAGGTGGCTAAGGCTGACCAGATCTTAAACTCTGTTAACTCTGGTTAAGGGTTTGAAAGACAAAGCCAACACAGCAACGCACACACACACATCAGAGTCACGTTTAAGCTACTCAGTATCTAAGGCTCAAAACAAAAACAAAGAAAAGAAACATCGAAAGTTCTGTTTGAAAGTTAAAACACTAAGCCAGTGGTTTGAGATTATCTCCATGGTCTTAAAAATCAGTCAAGAAGTAGTTAAGAATGTCATGAGGTGCTTGGGCAAGACCTGTTGGCATATCCGCCTGACAAAGATATACAGAAGACCCATCCAGAGAGCATACAGAACTCAAAAATGCCAGAAATACTGGCAAATACTACCAACTTTGGATAAGCTACATAACTTCACTTACCTCATTGTTTTCTTGGTCTTTTCACCACTGCATTATTTATTCCCATAATAATATCATTTTATTTACAGTATTCTCATCATATGCATGGTAGTCATTTGCAACAGAACATACATCCCCTAGAGCTGTTATTCCTGAGAAAATAGGGAATAGGGCAAAAACGTTTTCTGTTTTTTTCCAGCTCTTTATGCTCTTGCATACTCACTAAGGGAAAAAATAACCACACTGTAACTGACAAAGCAGGCATCTTAGGTTAGGAAGACAGAAAGGCAGATTATGCCACAGAGGTATGCACGGATCTAGAACCTGCAGACACATAACCAAACACTTTAGATAAGTAGAGAAAAGATGGTGCAGAAATGAAGTACAGCTTTTTGTGTTCCACATTTTCTAGTACAGAACAGAGGACAGACAATGTAAATTTCAGATGTTTCTTCTGTGAATGGTGTTCTTTTGTCCTCTGAGAAAATGCACGTGTGAAATGTTCCCAACTGCACAGTGATGTCCTCAGAAGAGGAACACATTGCAATTCTTATTTATTTATTTTTGTGTATCTGTTTCTAGAACAAAATAATTCCTAATGAAGTAACTATGGAAGAAAGAGGCCTAATATGAATTTTAGATGAACAAATTACAGCCATGTTATTTTTACATTCATACTTCTTAAAAACATATTGGTGAGGTAAGGCAAGAATCTCCTTGTTCTTAATTTCAGTTGGTACCAAGATAAAGTACAAGCACTGCAGAGTGGTAATTGCACACTATCATATTCTGGATGTGACTTACAACAGAGTCATTACACTAAATCTATTATATTTGCCAAACCCTTTCAAGTAACAGCAACAGAAATTGTGAGAAGAACAGAAGAGTGGACCATCAGATGAAAAAACAGTGCTATTCCCTGGAAAAATATTTGCACATCTTTTTTTCCTTTCTAAGATTTCTCTCACAATAGTGTGTTTATAGTGCTTCGAAAAGGTAACAACAGTTGTACTGATGATATGGGTCAAGTCTTACTTTTTAAGAGATAACACCTCACTGTGTGAAATTACAAATTTGTAAGATGGTACAGAACCACTTGAAGTGGCTGTTCTTAGAAAACAAGATTCTTATCTGATCAAACATTTCTTGGTACATTATTAAGTACAAGTTGAAGGACATGAAGTATCACAGAAAGGAGTCTCTATAAAAGAGGAGACCTACATTCATCTGGATTATACAATCCACAACCATTAACTAAATGAAAAAGGTATTTCTACTGTTTAAATAACACCAGTATATAGTGATTTTTTATGGCATCAATCACAAGTACTATTCTGGTTTACCAACCACAGTGCTTTCTATCCCAGCTTAGTATCTCTGCAAAGCAGCACCCCAGTGCAGTGTCATCTGAAACACCCATCCTACCAACCAGAACATGACTGGTGCAAAAACTGTCTTCAAGGGCTGGTAGCTTAATATCTCTAGCTTAACAGTATTTAGCATAAATAAATGTACAGAACATAAATAGTACCATGATCAATTAGGCAGGAAATCAGGAGTAAGAGAGCTTTTTTGAGATCTAGGCATTAGAGATACTTAAAAGAATGTAGTATTATTCTTTATTTTTGTTTTTAAGCACATTACAAAGGGAAAAAATATATCTGTATTCTTAAATAATTTGGAAATACATCAGGTGTTGTAGTGCTCTGATAAGCAATATAAATGGGGTTACAGTCTCCCTCAGCTTAAGCTTTTTAAAGCCGTGCTCCCAATGCCAAATACACAGATGTGTGCCTAACTTCGACATACCATTGCAATCATGAGTTTCACAAATGGGATGTTTGAAGCCTGTATGTCAATAAGCAAATGAGTTACAGTCATATGCACACAAGAAATAGCAGAAGTTTAAAAAATGGACCTGCTGAACTCTCCAAGTGAAGATCCCGCTAAATTCTCCTCTAACATTCACCTTTACTTGAGAAAGTGTTTTTTTAGAAAAAAAAATCCTTTTTTCATACTTAACTCTACATTTCTTCTTCAATTTAAAATAAGAGCAAAATCAAACTCTCCTAACCAAAAAAACTACTGTCTGTATGCATTAAAAGCATTTATCGATATTTCCTAAAGACACATACTGGATTTCATGGCCCAGTGGTCAGATCCAGAATACTAATTTGTGTAATGTACAATGTAAGCAAACTGAATCTACACTGCAGAAAGCTAAACTGCTACCTCAACAGTTCTTAATTTACCTTTTAGCACTGAAAGCAGAGGCTGAGATCTGCGTTCCACGCTCATGTGGTCCTCTGGCGAAGGCAAACTCCAGTCAAGGAAACTCCACTGAGATAGGAATAAGTATTCCTGTACGTAATACTAAATAATGTGAATTAAAGATCTCTGATTTTCTTTCCCACTATAGCTGGTACTCCTGAAAAGCTATGTCAACATTTGCATTCAAGATGCTGACCAATAATATGCGTTTTAACTTACTATGGCAAATAAAACTTTGTGCCATATGGCTGATTAGAGATATTCTCTCTCTTTTTCTTCTCCTCTAAACAGCTGGGTGAGTAACAACAAGGAAAAGACAGTCAGCAGCTGCACACTGTTATCATTACTTTGATACTGCTTGAAGGAATCTAAGCCTTCCACAGGTATGCACCTGAGATTAGAGGGAAAGAATTTTCCTCTCTAAATATGAGAGGAAACAGCTATGGGAGTTATAATTATGTTTTACAGGTGTCATCAGAACAATGCTTCCAAATTTTACCCAGAACAAACATACTCTTTTTCTATTTTGTGATCGAATTTTTCAAAGGCCTTGAGGGAAAAGATATTATTGTACAAAGGCAACAACAGTGAGTAAATAAGTATAAAGGCAAACACTTCTACTGCAGACTTCCCAACTTTATCTATTTCACCCATGCAACTTCAGTAGTTATCCAATAGGATCTGCAAACAGAGCATTACCCGTTCAAGCTTTATGTTTGATTACTGTGTACCAGGGATTCCCAAGCTGGAATTTCTCTGCACCACCATGGCTGGCAGAGCCCTCGCTGGTAATCTGAGCAGAATTAACGAGTCACGTGGCTCTGGCTTTACGTAATTCAAAAAAGTATTTGGAAAGGGTAACGGCTGTAGGAACTTTGCCTAATATTACCTTCAATACAAGCAGTTCTTTTAGTAGCCACAGGCATGGCTCATTTGGAAGACTGTCAACTACAGCTGGTGATCAGAAGAAGAGGGAGGCTGAAGCAACAGTTAAAACAGGCTGAACGAAGGAGGAAGACTATGAACACTGCTCTGGGTCACACAGCTCTTGCTCTGCCTTCACCTCCGCCATCCCCACTAGGCCTCTGAAGGGGAAGGTATTTTACCTCTTTCACTGTTGCTTTATTATAAGTAAAAAATAAAAGTAATTTAGAAAACAAACAACAACAAAAAACCAACAAAAACCCACCTATGTTTCATAATTTCCTGTGATCATGAAGTTGTGTATGAGATAACGGCAGCCATTTTAGATCTGCTCTGGTGAAGGGACACCACTTGTGGACTGAAGTAAGGCAAACACAATGTTTTCATTTCCTCTTAGAGGCTTTAGGCTTGGAGAGCTTATGGAGAATTTTCTCAGCCTCTTTGGAGGTCTGTGTTCCTCTTCCTTTCTTCTATGCTAAATAAATGCATGCTTGGACTATTTCACAGAGCAGTACAATTAAAGAGATTATTACAGCACATTCAAGAAAAGTTCTATTTTAATTTGCATGGTCAAACTTTTACAAAGACTTTAAAGACTGCTCTTGTCCAAGTCTCCATAGTAAAACTTATCACCAGAGCTATGCATCCTGTCAAAGGAGGGTGGATTTTGAAATTCTGAGTTGTCAAACAGCACACATCAGAGAAATATTGGCACAAATTTCACAACTATATTGCTAGCACATCACACAAACATAAAGAATACCCATTGAGTATATAAGGTTTCCAGCTAGCCAGGGAACAGCAATTACAGTGCAGCACTAATTGTGGTCTTTGTGAACACTGAAGGTCTTTTCTATGCCCACACATACATTTTCAAGACAGAAACCACCCTTCCATTCTTGAAAAGCACCTAGAAATCTCTGGACACTACTCTACCAGCAGCTGTATTATTTTTCTTTAAGTTTAAATTACTGTACGTGGCTATCGTTGCTAGGTAGAGTTTGGCTTCCAGCATTGTAACAGTGATGGCTGAAGTCTGGGCTGGACTAAGAAACAAGCAAAAATTCAGAGGTGAAAATTACCTCTGTGGGGGTGGTTTGTATTTGTTAATGCCTTTTTAAAATTATCTCGGATATGTGCTTGAGCAAGGTACTGCCAGTCTCTGCTCTCCAGGCATCCTAGCACTTGTACTCTTGTTGCTTTCAAGTTCAGTGTCACCAAGATACTTTCAGGCAACAGATCATCTAATGAAGAACAATACGATGTCAGTGTGTAATGACTTCTTGAGAAAAAGAGTGATGTTATTCAGCAATACAAAGAGACAGTCTCACTTTCTTCTCAGATAAACAACTTGGTAATGAAAGATTGTTTAGAGGTAAAGAACAACTGAAGGGAATTTAAAGGGGCATGGAAACCAGGGTGTTTTTAAAAAACAACACTCACAATTAAATATTAGGAACAGAGACGCTGATTCTATTTCTACTGATAAAAAATAAAAACTCAGACGATGATTTAAAGAACACATCAGGACACCGAGGACGGAAATATCTCTGAAAACATACCAGTAAAACAGAGCAGCAAAAGATCACAAAGGAATTATCACTACTCTCAGGACTGGCTCCAAGTCACTGTGCATACCTGATGTAACTGACTAAAACAAAATAGATGGCACTGATATTCCAGAATTGGGTTTTATACATCATGCAGCATTAGGAAGGCTTCAAGTATGCTTGCAATGTATTTCTTCATATACTTTAAGTCCACCTCATTGCTGGTGCAGTGCAAAACATCTGTACTGTAAATGCAAATCAGGTCCAAACCTCTGAAAACCTGCATAGGTTTTAATTCGCTAATGCCACCAACACTATATGCAGCAAAAAGATGGTCATTACACAAAGATGCCACGGGCCATTTTTAAATAGAACCCATTTACATTTACTAGAACCTTATTGCCAGTCTTGGTTTTGTTTTTTTAACAGCCCTAAATAGTCACTTGGGAAAGCCTGTTATGTACAAGGAGTGCACACACAGGCTTAATTCTTCACAACTTCAGACAGAAGTGTAAAATGCAAGCTGGAGTCCAAAACAAGGAGGTAGAGCTCAAGTAAATCTGATGCAAAGCCTCATCTGTCTTTTGTCTGTACAATCTGCAGAATATTTGAAAGGGAAGAAAACATGTCAGTAAATATTGCATGTTGCTTGTCTCAAGGGAAGTTCTGAATTTTGTTCCCCCATCCAGACACAGATAATCAAAAGGAAGATCTTATAAGCCAAATACTTCAGGGTAGGTCATCTATTTCTACATCTCTCTCCCCACACGTAGTCTTCATTCAGCTTACCAGCAGAATGATCTTTAAATGGTAAGAGCTTAAGAAAGTAGTAGATGCAATATTTGTTACAGCAAAAGCTGTTTCTAATGCGACTTCTGTGCATACTCTTTTTGAATGCCATGAAGTTGATGGACAGCTTATGCGTTTTCCTATCAAAATGAAGGGCAGTGCCTCTTTCCTGGCATACACTTTTGCACGTTTTTAAGAGAAGTGACATTACTGTTGTTGGTGCTGTCATAGGCAGACAAACCTGGTTAGCTCAGTGTTAAATGCCTACTGAGTTTGATCAGTAGTATGAGACAGGGCCACACCGACAAAATACCAACCACGAACCTGGAACACTCCTAGTTCCCACTTCTGCCCTTCTAACTTATACTTCAAAAGATGATGTTAACTGGTATCAGAACAGCAAATGACTCCGTGCTTACTTCACAGCTATTTCCTTTACTCCTACCATTAAAAAATAATAATAAAAAAGGTATAAATGAAACGCCTACATAACAACTATTAGATGCTCAACAGCTTACTCATCATTCCACAGTATAAATGCCAACTGATTTTCAAATTATTCCTTAGAGAAAGAGTCCACCTGTCCCACAGCGTTTCTATGCAGTAGTCACACTAGAAGGATACTCATTTTCTGGTAGTATTTTGAAAATAAAATTTTTTTGCTTTTAAGTTCTGTACAATTGCAACCTATTTCCTCTAGTCTCTGATTTTCAGTAGAGTTTTAAAGGTGCAGAAGTTAACCAGTTTTATTCATTTGGTTGAACATGGAAAAAGAAATGGCTAAAGAAGCTGTTTTCTGTCTATAACATGAAGAAATGACATTCAGTGACCAGCTAAAAGTGGTTGAAGTGTTTTTTTTCTATTTCCATTCAAGAATTTACATAATTACTTTAAATTCATCTGATGAATTTCACACTGTTCCTGTTATATTACGTACTCATCTGGGACTGTCTTGAAAACAACTGAATGGAACCCAGTCCCTGAAATTGTCTCTGCTAAACAGTTCAACCCTTTTTTTCTTTAACTGACCTTTTCTATATTTATTCTTAATGCAATAACTTTCGTTTTCTATTTTGCTATATCTCCTATGGACCTTTCCTTGAACAAAGTCAGCCACAATGAAAACACAGTTTTGAAATGCTGCCTGTTGTGCTTGCCCAAATTTACTCTAAAATTTAAAAAGGCCCTACACTACTTAATGTCTGCTGTTTTCTTTGGCCAAGGAATCTTTTGAAATTGTGACTAAAGCTGTGAAAACCCAGCTGTTGACCAAGCACAGCAGTGTAGCATGTTGAGGATTTAACTTGGAAAAGAAATTCCATCTTCTCTAGGCCTACAAGCCTCATCAAGCTAAATTCAAGCCAGCAGTGCTTTTTAAATACACATCAGGAAGTAAAAACTACAAAAGTTTTTAATCAATCAGAATTCTCTCAACGGAAACTGTAGGAACTTCATGCCAATCAAGGCAGAAACTAAGCGCACAGTAAGGGAGGAGGATGCACTCACCTTCTAATTATGGTATGTGAAAGTACAGCTTGGACATCCATCTTTCACTGTAAGAAATTACTTTGATATATTCAGCTCTGCTCAAATTTGTCTGATGAGAGGTCATTTCCCACATTTTTGGGGAGAAATAAAATAAAAACACTGCCTTACACACTCATATTCTCCATTGCATTGCACAAACATTTATATTTCTGAAAAGCACATGTAGACTGGTCCAAAGTACTACTATTCTAATGTCTTTATTTCCCACACACTGTGCAGAGGTGTAAATGATGACACAGTGTGCATGGGAGTACTGAATCAGGCCCCATATTGTCTGAAGATGTATTAGCATGGGCTCCTATAAAAGGAAAGCTGAGGACACTAAAACCACTGAGGAAAAGAACAATAATGTTTTTCATTGATAATGCTATACATGCTCTTACTAATGAGGCTCTCTCTCAACTCACTCTAAGTAAAGCAATTGGCATGTTCTTTAGATAGAGCAACAGTACAAATACAGCTGTGTATATCTGACACACAAGCATTTGATTTTGGACTTGCTGAATGTTCAGATAGTTGATGAGATCACTACAGTGTTGCTGTATATAAAAAAAAGGTATCCACAGCATGCCTAATGCTGACATCAATCACTCTTCTCAATATGCTGAGAATCTGCATCAGGGTCATCACTGTGCATCTTTTCTTGCCTTAAGATGTTTGCAAAAAAAAAAAAAAAATGCTATTCACCATTGGGGAGCCGAGAGGAGAATGCCTGGGAACTTACGGGCAGCAATTGTATCCACAGCTGTGAGTTCTTCAGCTCTGGCTGCTGCAAACACTGTTTCACGTCTTTTCACAGTTCTTTCAGTGCAAAAGAAATGGTGACTACTCCTTGGTGTTATTTCAGCAGTCTCACTGGCTTCAATTTCTCTCCCATATTCAGGCAGCTACCAAAACTGCTAGTGATGAGGAGACTTAAGAGTAGAGCAAGAAAGGTGCTGAAAGCCTCCAACAGACATTCTGTTCAGTAGAGACAAACTTGCTGCGCCAAGCTTTAACTTAAAAGGTACTATTTGGACATTTTTGTAGAGAGCAACAAACATGGTTTCTCTTGTACAATAATTCAAATTTCAGACCTTCCTTCTGGCTGCAATTCATGGCCAACACACTGCTATCAAGATGCCCAGGTCAGGTCCCCTTGTCCTTTCAGTATCACTGAACCAAGTGAGTTTGCTTTTTGTGTCCAAGTATCAGTATGTTGATCAATAAGGCTTAAAAGAAAAAGTCAGAATGCTGCATTATGAAATGCTCGGTAATTGTCCTCTGCTACTGCCTGTCCTTTTCAGTAATTTCCAGTCTCATTCCTTATCCCTCTTACAAAGTTGATTACAATTGTACTGTAGTGGTCATCATCACAAAGTTGCCACTTACACAAAGTTACTAGATGCTAGCATCCGAGCAGCCACAGTATTATTTCTGCACAGAACAGGAAATAACTGTGGTGACTCTGATACCACGGTGTGGTGAATGTGGCTGCACGTTAACTTAATGTTCTTCACTGTACTAGCTTCTTAATTATTTTAAGAACATGAATAAAATTGTAAAATAATAGAGTACTTGATAAACAAACTCCTCCCCTTCCGAACTCTGCCTACTTTGTCAGTGACAGAATAACATGAAAAAGATATCATAGCAGATATCTGCTTGATCAAAGACATACACAGACAAATGAAATTAGATATCCATGTCCACACAACTAAAATAAAGGCACTGGAATATAGGAAAGAACAGTAACAGCCAATTTCCACTTCTGTCGTTTTTGTTCTTTATATATACAAAATTGTCACATGCCCCTCAATTTCCAATTAATTATCAA
>NC_052542.1:8398137-8443137 GCF_016699485.2 Gallus gallus | reverse complement strand
GTTAAGAGCACCAATTTATAAAGAAGAATTCATTGGTTAAGATCTGAAAAAATAGTTTCTCAGGCCCTACTGACCCAGTTTTCAACAAAAAAAGAATCAAGTGATGCAAATTAAGTTTTGAGACATTGTTATGCAGTCTGAGAAATTTGTAAAACTGTGTTTTGCGGTAATTTCTTAATAGAAGATTCAATGACTACTTAATTCTCCCTTACTCAAAAAAAAAACCCTGATTCCTTTCTATTCCGCAGGTTTATCTTTCACAGGTACCGATAAATTGCACGCTTCGCAATGATGAAAAAGTTCCGATAGAATTACTGCAATACATTTTAATTTTAAAGCACAAAAGAAGATTTAGATTCTGTTGAGGAGAAACGCAATGCTCTCTTCCTTCCATCCGATTCAGAAGTTATAAAAGCACGCACACTTTCTGCAATGGGACGTCTGATACTGAGAACCCTCCTAGGTTGTCTGCTGCCAGACTAAAGAACACAGCCAGATATTCATATAAACACTCTGATTTTCTGTAGTAAGAAACGAATGTATTCCCAGCAACAGTTACTGCACACGTTTTGCTTTCATTTTTATATGCTTCAATCCAAGTGTATCAGGCATGAAAATAAACAGTTTAAATACACTGCAGTTTAAGTCAGAAATAATTTTAAATTAGTGGCCAAAGAGAGAACGACACTGCAGTGTTATCTTTTGCCTCCGATGACCAGAAAGGCTTCCCATAACAATACACTTAACGAAGCAGAACACGGGGAATTAAAGTTTTCAGGGCACTCAAAACACACCAACTTTCACACGCATTGTTTTGAATCCTCTTAAATCTGTACCAGTTCACCCGCACTCACACTTCAGTCTCTTCTTTGCAAACTTTTCTAGATAGCTCTGGAAGGCTTCGGACTGAACTTAACCAATTTAAAGACTCTTTGTTTCCCTCTGCGGCATCACAAAACAAAAGTGATGCTTTCTGTACTGAAGAAGAGGGTTTTTATTCCCTGCCCTCTGTCCCCCCCCCCCCCCCCCCCCCCCCGACGTTTAGGATTTTTAAAAGTGAAAGTCATAAAAATAATCTTCATCCCGACGTATTTTCAATCCTCTTAAAACACTCTGAACAACTAAATATAGTATGAAATTAGCTCTCGCCTCTTCCTCTTGTTCCTACACAGAATTTTCTAATGTGTCTCACCAGTAATAAATTGTAAACGAGGCTATGACTCTAAGAGTAGACAGTGTGTTTCATGGGTATTTAAACAACAGCATTAAGTACTATAGGAATCTGTGGAATGTGGAGTGCAGATTTATGTGTCTTAACAATTTCTTTACTGGTTTGTAATAAGCCAGCAAACCAACGCTTTATTTTTATATTAATCTGGCCTCAGAAGTAGAGTATACTGGAGCATGACAAGAACAACAAAAATAAACTGGCACATACTTAATAACTGTAACAGTGAATTGCCTCCAATACTAAAATATTTATCGAAACTGGGGAAAAAAAAACTACAAAGAATTACCCTCCACAGCCTGCTATCAGCTCTTTAACAGTGGGCAACGTAATGCCTTAAGGTACCTCAAACTGTCTTTCATTTTCTAGACTTAATGGCTGATTGCAGAAATCAATGTTGCCATTAGTAACAGAGTATTTGTTATGGCATGATTTCCTCTGTTGTTAGACTTGCAGAATGATTACAGTATTAGTGAGGTGCTTTCTTTATAAAGGGCTGAAGATATAACTTTCAATTTACCATCCATTAGTAAGTGACTTTGGAAATATAGATGAGGCCAGAAATCTTACCTGTTATTACTTGGAGATTTTATTTCAGCAGTCATAGGCTAGTAACTTTAAAAATTGTACCAGGAAGCTCAATATTTTATAGACATCTCCAAAGAAATATTATCTGCTTTGCCATTTTATACACACCAAGTTAACAAGACATACAGTTCAATTAAAATGTTTCAGTTCAATTTCTACTTTTCTTGCACTCCCAAATAGATGCAAATTAAGCAGAAGGTTTCATACATGTTAAAATGCACACATAAGTTAAAAGACTGTCAAAAAGTTAGCGCTTTGTATTTCCTGAATCTCCTCTTAATCAATCCAGTGGCCAGGTGCAAGTGAATATTTCAGCTAAGCAACTGATATGGCTGTGGGAATCAGGGAAATCAGAGAGGTTAGCCAGCACACTCCTTATTACTCCTATTTCTCTGACCAAGAGCTCAAAGAAGGCATTTTTCTGCCACCTTTTACATGGAGGGAAGGAAAAGGTCTCCAAGAGAGACACTACGAACAGAAGAGGAAAACAGAAAGTCCTCCAAAACGTGGAGGAAGAGGCTCTTGCTGAGACATTCCCACTGGTGCACGTATGGACCCTGCATGCTGCTGCTGGTGGCATGGCTGAAACGACAGCTGAAAGGCTAGGAAACCTGCCCTTGGAGGGGAGAGAGGGTGAACCGAGAATTAACCTCGAAGGCATTGAGGGAACCCAAACACAGATGTTCTGGCGTATAACACCGCGTCTCTGTGGACCGTTAGAAAACGACCTAAGCAGAGAATGCATAAACAACTTGGCTGCTGTGATTTCAAATAGAGCTACTACGCTTTCAGTGCAGAGAGGGAAGGAGAAGCCATCATACCTGAAGAGGAGGGCGAGGAAGGATGTGGACTGTCCTCCTGGGCACTCCCCGTCTGCGAGAGACCCCCACCTACTCCGCTTTCTTCAGTAATGTTAGAGGAGCCTGGGGTCGTCGACCTGCTGACAGACTGCGACTCTTGATCGCTGCCAGACCCACGACGTTCATCGAGACTCCCTTGGACTATTTCATCTTCTCCTTTCCTGTCTCTTTTGTGGACCCTGGAGTGCACAACCACTTGGTGGTATGTTCTAAAAACCCTCCCGCAGTCCGGGCATTCAGTTGGCTTTTCTTTTACGTTTCCATGACTTTGTAAGTTGTAATCGAGTCCCTGGTTCATACCATGTGACAAAAAATCTCTACTGCCTTCTAAAGGGTCTAGTTTGTTTGGCAAGTCTCTCTGATTGCCCATTTTAGTGCTGTGAACCAAATCAGCAGGCATTTTCTGCTTAGAGCCATCTGCTCCTACTAACACATACTCCCGCTTCTCCTTATCAAACATAACTCCAGCATTTGCCAAAGTGTCTTCATGGCTGCGCTGTATCTGCTGCTCTTTAGACAAAAAGCCATGTTCCATGGCCATTCCCCTTGCCATAAGCTGCCAGGCCTGATAGCTGTTTACTGGATCCATCTCCGCTGCTTTGGCGGCAGCTTGTAACCTTTCTATACAGCTGGATTTCAGAGGAGGCACCAGATTGAGACAGCCCAATAAAGAGTGTTTATCCCCTTCAGCAATACTGTGGCCAATGCCAGAAATGGGTGAAAGGAGCTTTCCCAAGACTTCCTTCTCTTTCATGGGCATGTCTCCTTTGTTATAGATTTGATTTTGTTCACTTAAGCTCGCTTTGTCGGGAGGAAGAAACCCACTCTGCAAACAGGACAGGTATCTCGAATACAAGTTTGCATGAGCTTCCTGGGACATACTGCTAATGGAGACAGGTACTTCGGGATCATTAGGAGATTTGTTCTTGACAGATAACTTATTCAGGTGAACTTTCATGTGATTTTTAAGGAACCAAGGCTCTTTGAATCGCCTCCCACAGATCTGACAGCAGTGCTCAAAGGAATCCTTGTGCTTCCTCATGTGGCCTTTTAGGAACCAGGCCTGGCTGAACACTTGGCCACACACTTCACAGCGGAACTCATTGGTGGACTGCTCCCCACTCCCATTGGAGCCCTGGCCCTGCGCTGACTCTGCGGTTATGTGAGCTTTCTCCACATGGCTGATCAGCTCCTCTTCCTGCGACGCAGCAAAGTCACACAGGGTGCACTTGTAAGGCTTGTGCAGGATCCTTATGTGCCTGTCCAGCTCTTCTCGCTTTTTAAACTTGCCTTTGCAAAACGTGCATCTGAACCCAGCTGTCTGAGCAACAACTTCTTCCTGGACACTGACTGGCTTTGGAGAGGGAACAGGGTTCGAAATATCAGGTGTGCTGTGATTAGCTGGCACAGACAAGTTGCAATTTGTGAGAGGCATTGGCTGAGCATGCTGCTGTGCTTTCACATCAGGTCGCGGCTGCAAGAGGCTGCTCTTCATCTGCTTGTCCCGAAGAATTGCTCTCTCCTCCAGCTCATGTAAAAGTCTGTTTTCCTCTCGGACTCTTCCACGACCTTTGCCGAGGTTTCCAAGTTTGTGAGTACGCAGGTGTATCTTCAGGTTGCCTTTCTGAGCTGCTCTGTGATCACAGTATGGACACTTAAACGGTTTCTCTCCAGTATGAGTGCGCATGTGCAGCGAGAGGATGCTGTTAAATCGAAAGCGCTTTCCACAGAGGGGACACGGGTACTTTCTGTTTTTCCTGGCATCATCCTCTATGTCGCTCATCTGAGACATAATCCCTAGGTTTTGTCCATTTAAGAACTGCTGCAGATCCACACGCCCATTCAAACTGGTGTCAACCTCTCTGTTGAGCTGGTTTGCTAACAGTGCCATCTGACTGCTGATGGGTTGGTTTGCTATGGACATGTGGCTTTTGTCTTCTAGTGGTGCTGATGCCTTCTCCTCCGGATTCTGCCTGTTCTGGAGCTCCGGAAAGGCATGGCTGAGCTGGGAAGTGATCTGGTGCAGCTTCTGGCTCATTGAATACTGCCCATTGAGTATGGTGCTGTTGAGATGGGCGTCAGCTTCCGGCACAGCTGAAGAAACACCAAGGCACAAACTAGCTTCCTCCATCTCTGAAAATCAGAAGATATTTTAGATTCAGACTGTGAAAGAGTTACAAGCATTGAATCACTGACATACAATTTGCATTTGCTGTTTTACCTACTCATAATAATGCAAAGGAATTAGTGTAAAACCCATAAAAAGTGTATTAAATGCCAACTGTGCTTTGCAGTTGTGATCATGTATGTGCATGTGCTTTCATCATTCTGTATGTTTACCGATAAACAATAATTACTATTTAAAATTATGCTACACTTTCAAAATCTAATTATTATGGAGGGGGCAAGGGCTTTTACCATCTCCCTTGTCTGTCTTCTTGTGAGATTGCACCTGTTTACATTTCTAGAACTACACTGAAAGAAATGTTATGCATCTCTCCCATTTCCATCAGAAAAGCCAGCAAAAAAAACCAAAAAAAAAAAACAAACAAAAAAAACCACCAACAAAAATAGAAATCCATTTGTAACTTTCAGTTCTATTAACCATATTCTATATATTACACATTCTACAATGAGAAAGATAGTTTTATGATTTGACAAAAAACGATGGTATGATATTTACTGGCGTACAATAAAACAAGATAATGTTTTGGGAAAAAATAAAGTAAAGGACAAGCTTTAGAACAATAAAAGGGATTTTGCTTTAGTCAACAAAAAGTGCAGTAATATCTCATTAAGCTGATTAGTATGCTGCTTAGAAACAGTACTAGGTGCTGTAACACATGATTATAATCATAAAAATCCTTCAGTGTTTGCAAGTAAGCATTAACGAGGTATATTAAATTTTAAGGAGACTGCGACTAGCAGCTTTGTAAACCTCTGAGATTAAGATTTAACCCTTCTGTTACAAAACATTGTTATTTTGTCATTTTGAAATTGAGCCCATCAAAAGGCACATAAATTATCTGCTGCCAAGTCTCTTAATTCATCATTGAGAACCTTCAGATTTCATTTCTTAAGAAAACTTGCCAGATTATAGAGGAATATCTCTGTCCTTCGATGGGTAAAACATGTGATTTAAGGCACTTTGATTTGTTTTAAAGAGCTCTCTTACGGAACTAGATAAAACCAATTAAAATCTGGGGAAGGTGTTGTGGAAAGCCTCAACAAGTTTAAGAATTTTAATAACTTTCCTAATACACAGTAATGACTACAAATTGTACCCACACTATGTATATTGCAGAAAATTAGAATTCAAAGCTGTTTGTTAAACACAAGTGCTCGGTTCTGGTCTGCATAATTGTCCACAATAATCTTCTATCCTTGCCACTTCTCTACACTACAAGGAAATAATGTATCTGTAAAATTCTATTTAAAATAAAAAGTTTTACATTAATAACTCTCAAAAAATATGAAGCTGTAAGGTTATATTGGAACATAATTACGATCTGTGTTGTTCAGTGAAGTGATATGACACATTACTCACTAGTAAAATTACTGAAGTCTATACGTTATTGAATAATTAATCTGGAGAACCTTCTGTTGGGCTTTACCCAAAAGCACTTACTCACTCTGCCTTCCACACTCCAGGTGGACACCATTCCTCATGCTGCTTCATACTGGTCATTTGCTAGACAACTGGAGGCTCAAATCTGGCATATACTTTAAATGTATGCAATTGTGCCTATGGGAGCAGTCCAGTGGACTTCAAAGGATGACTCTTGAAAGCAAAATTCTACACATGCTTAAGTCTTTGCAGGACGAGGGCCTTAAACAAGCTTGGGTGGTCTCCAAGGGAAGACCTGTTTAGTTCTCAACGGGATGAATGAGGTTGTGTGATCCCATGCAGATCTTGGAAGAAAAAAGGGGGAAACAGATATTCACAAGTGTATTCAAAATGAACACGACCCACAGAATTTTGATGACATGTAAGCAGATATTTTGAAAACTTCAAAACTGTTCACTTTCAGGTGTTGTGTCAGGGACCCATTATTTATACGCTCTCAGCGATATTATTTATAAAATATTAATGAGATGGAGTATATCAAAGGAAAAGGCTTATATGCACAAGCTATAGGACTGCACATAGGTTTGGCTTGAAGTGTCTGATTTTCAAAGACAGAGAAACATGGTCAAGTCAGGAGTTCACCCAAGGCCATGTAGTAAATGAATAAAATTACTGGTTTTCATGCAAGTTTGCTGTGTGTGGGTACATACAAACACATTCTTTTAACATTTTGAAACCTTCCTTAACTTCTGAAACAAACCAAATTGCACGTTCAAAAAGATTAACTAAACATCTAACAGAGCTGTAGTGTGTAGGCCTACCACTGCCTGAAGTTGACTGACATTTCAAACTCTCAACTCCTTTAAATAAAAAATCTCCACCAACAACACTGAAATGCACTTTTTGTCTGGAATGCACATACTGCAAGCGTTGCTTCTCTTTGCCAGTTAAACAAAAGAGAAAATCATAGGCTATCCTCAGTAGGAGATGACCCACAGAAACCATTGAGTTCAACGCCTGGATCCACACATGACCACCGAGAATTCAGTCCACTTCGGGTATACAAACACATACATACATTGAAGAGTGGTTGGTAACCTTTTTCTAGGCTGCCATTACCGTTATTATGTAACAGCTTGAAAAATGCAGTCTAAATTTCATTTATTCACTTGACCTCAATGGGATCTGGTTCTTTTACATGGTTAGGAAGGTTTGGATAGTTAATTTTAGCATTTTATGCTCTATCAAAGTCTGGAAATGCTGACAGATCCCAGTGGAGATTATTAATTCTGATTTTTAACCCTAAGCATCAGTTCAAACCTACAGATATTTGGACTGAGGAGAGGAGCTGTGGTTGAGATTTTAGGTTATTTTATAGCTCTTCTTCAAATACAACTTTATTAAAGTATCAGTAGTAGTTACAGTTTGAATTACATAACTTTTTCTAACATCTTCTTTTCCGTCGCCTACAAAACACGCAGATATAATGTAGGATAAGTTGGAAAAAAAAAATTCATTTAGAAACTAGTGTTTTTAAAACAGCTCTGAGGAGTCTGACCAACACACGTTGACCTTTTGGCATTGGAAATTTTGCACATTTTAGACTTAACACGCAGAAAGGTCAGCAAAGCTGCTGTTTAATGAGAAACGACCTCCTCTAAGTGCCACATTCGCCCTGATCAGCCATTCACTTACCAGGATCCAGCTACTAGCAATCTCAAAATGCTTGAGATCTTCACTTAAAACGTATTCACATCCTCATCTGCCCCATCTGCTTGTACTCCTGTCTCCTGCCTCTGGCTCAGACCATCTCTTCTTTGTCCTACTTCTACCTGTTTTTGTTGCATGGTATAATTGTGGCACTCAAAGTTATTTCCATGTGAAATCTCTCCTCCTGTGTTTCCCAGTTAGTGCATTTGGGATCTATTCAGCTCTTATGTGAGTCAGGCTCTTCGTATTTTTCAGCCAATTCGCAGCAAAACCTACAAAATCCCATCTCCTGTCCACACGCAAGACAGAAATAAAACTCCTCTTCATCAATCATTCCATTATGAATTAGATAACCCAATCTAATTTGCCTAATTTCTCTTAAAAAAAAAAAAATTAGCAACTTTTTTCTCTTCCTCTTTATCCATCATCCCTGCCTGTTTCTCTGACCAGATGGGCTATCCCAGGTAGGAAAAAGGGACCCATAGAACCACTAGCTGCTGCTCTCCTGCTTCAGGCAGCTCAAGGTTCACACCTCTGCCATAGATTCTCTCCAGCTCCTCAACTTTGTGCCCAGGTTTCTTGCCTCCTCAGATCAAAACATCAAATTTGAGAAGAAAAAAATAAATAATTCTGGAAATGTCAATTTGTAAGTGGTATTGTGCAGTTTGACTTCACGGTGCCTCCCACCTACCCCATCCTCTGCAGACAGCTTAGATGCTATTTCCCCACATACTGTGGGGACCTGGAAGAGGTCATGAGAGATGGAAAACTGGATAATGAACTTCCATAAAAGCTGAAGCCCTGCAAAGTAGCCTGGCTCAAGCAATCTGTTTGGAATCATAGCCACGCAAACCTTCAAGAAGCTCCAATACTACAACATAATTTTCACTTAGCATCTGGAAAGTGATTTTATTTTTCCCCATTTTTTTTCCTCAAAACTCACAATTACCTGAATGGAAAAATAATGTCTATTCAGTTCATATAAAAGACATTTGTGCCTGTGATGAAGTGTTACTTCCACTTAAAACCTGAGACGTATCAGAATACTTGTAATTTCCTCATTCCTCTACTTGACCAAAAAAAGAAAAAAAGGAGGAGATGCTAAGGATCACTTAGAGGTATTTCTTGAATGCTGAAGTTTCTAGTCTTCTGTTTTTAAATATGTAGTCTACTACACTCTTTTCCTGATTCTGATGTCTCTTAAAAGGAAAACACAGAACCTTCTGCCATCTCTTGCTCTGGGAACAGAAGCACAATGTTCTCTGCAGTTAATATATGCTTACAAACTCAACTACAAATCAAATTTGAGATTGTTAAGAAACTCAAAATAAGTTGAAATTTATATGGTCTATTTTTGACCTTTAGTTATCTCCAGTGTTTTGTAAGAACACATTCCCCCAAGACTGCGCACGCTGCTATCAGTCGTTTGCGGGTGGCCTTCCTAACCCAAACAAGCCCTTTGCTCCAGCAGCAGCAGGAACAAGTCTGCAACAAGATGCTGACGAACCATCAGAGGACAGCCATTCTCTGACTAGGGTGTACAGTTCCCTATTGCTATGACGAGGGTCCTCAGCTGATGAAATTCACAACTGGATACATTATGAAAATAGTCTCATCTCCCGCATTAAGGTACAGTGAGACATTCAAATCCCTTTGATGATACTAATAGTTATTTTGATTTGACTCACATTTTTGCCCTCAAGACTATTTTCTGTGAGATCAATAACAAAAGTTCTGGCTTTAGCCATTTCAATGGAACACACAGATTTTATTTAACTATTTCAAATGGATTACTGGAATTTTAAACCAATTATGACACCAGAAATGCCTGTCATCACAACAACATTAATGTAATGTGAGAAGCTTGGCTTCCCTTTGCTGGAAAGGGAAAAAATTAGATGGCAAGTAGAACAAAAAATAGTTGAAATATAAATATATGACTACAAACACATGCAAACATATGCACACACATATCTGTGCACCCATACATATATGCATCCACACACCTGTTATCTTTGTAAACAGATGGACCACATTCAGCTCTCATTTACACCTGTTCGTTCCTACTGGACACACACTAAAGCATCTCCCTCTTCGCTGCTGTAGAGAAAACAGTCATTTCAAAAACACTGTTGTGCTGTTATTATAGCTTAGATTAGGTTAGTTAAAAGATTTACAGTTCAGTAAGCAAAGTAATGCTTTACAAGCTCACGTGTTTAGACGACAAGCTCGCTCTGGCCCGGATCCTCCGAGCAGTTAGTTACACATACTGTTACTTATGCTCTCAGAATACAGACCTGGCATTTATCTTTCCAGCTAGAAAAATGTACATATCTACACTATCTTGTGGTCCACTGACAAATTCTAAATACTCCCATACAGATAATTTCAGTTCTTAGCAACTCATAAAGAGGTATCACTGAGAAACTTCAGAATATATATTGCATTTTTATAAAATATTGTTCTTATTGTTGTAGCAGAAACTGTGTAACTAAGGCTGTTATAAGCATAATACACTCCTGTTAAGAAATACAGAACACCAGACTACTGAACCCTTTCAGGGTCATTAAACAGCTGTAAACATTATTACAAAAATAAACCAGAGATTTCATGCTTACATTTTAGCCCAGAGCTTGGTGTGCTGAGCAAGTACATTTTTTTCATCTCTTACAATCAACGCTGGTGACATTTGGGCATCCAAACAAATTACATCACAAATATTACTGAGGTGGGTAGGATACTGAGTGGTTTATTTGCCAGATGATTAATATATAAACAGTAGAGCAGCACAGATGACCTACTCTTCTTTGACTGATTTGCAGGCAATACTAAGAGACACAGATGTAAATAGTTAAATTTTAACAAAAACGTGTGCATGGAAGGGAAGGAGAGAGATCAGCTGTATTTAATACCACCAGGACAGCATTACCCAAACTGATAAAATGGAATAACATTAGGCCAGATTTTATTCTCATTTGTACTTAAGTAAAATAGAGTAACTCCAATGAACTCGGTGCGGTTTTCCCCTTTTCACTTTTTTTATTATTATTCTTTTTGGCTGGTTAAGTAGCTGTCCTGCTCCTTGGGTTATCACTTAATTATGTCAGAGAAATATATGGTTTCTGGAGTGTAGCAGAATGCCTTAAGACAAAAGAAAAGTTGCCTACAGGTAATAAGTCCTACCTATTTGTGTTATTTAGCTATTATTAAGGCTAACCTGGTGATCAGTTACTTCTGTCCGAGCTGGAAGCGGGCGGATGAGCAGCCACCTGCCAGCACCCATCTCACAGCCACACTGCCAGGGCGGCAGCAAGAGAGCACCCAACACAACTGAAGCTGCTTTGTAGTGCTGATATTTAGACAAGCTGCTTATTGATTTCAAAACAAAGTACTACTTTAGTAACAATGGAACCGACTCATTCCAAAACAGTTTTTATGTCTTAAAGAAGGGTTAGCACAGGGTTTTCCACGTTTCAAAAGTCATTAACAGACAGCAGATTGTTTGCTGAGGCTGTACTGCTTGCAATCCGAACTGAAGAGGACAGTTGCTTTCTAAAATACCTGTTGGGTCTGTAAGTTACTTTCTAGCTAGCACAGCGTTTTGGACTGATAACTGATCAGTAGAAGATGAATCACCAGAGCAGTCTTTAGCTGGTAGCACCCATGGAGTGGAGGACTGTGAACTGCTTGTGATCACAATCTAGGAAGGCTAGCAGAGAGGAGAGGAGAGGTCATTTATAAATCTCACTCACAGATTAGAATAGAAAGATTAGAAGAATGCAGACAAGCTGTTTGATTTATTGCTACTTTGCATGTGACTTAGCAAAATCTGTTTTCCTTCTTATTTATTCTATTTCACTTGCATATACTTAAGAAGTCAGATGCAAAGAAGAGAAAGATAAATAATTGGTACTGAAAGTTCAGTAGCTTAAAAAAAAATCCTGCTTTTTTCAAGCATTGGTTGCATCTGGGATCATTATTTTTTAGCTTATAAGCATTGATTCTTTTTATTTTTCCTAGTGTTTTCCTGATGACAAAAGTAAAGATAAGAATAATACCTAAATTCAAATGGGAGCCTGATTTGTGGAACGCTTCATTAAACTAAAGCTACTGTTATTTTAGAAACAGCATTTTTAAAAGTAAATTTGTTATTTTCATGTAATTTGGAATGTATACAACTGATTAAACTCTCTCCAATTTGATCAATCTCCTGTAGCTCCTATCTGATCACTCACTTTAATTAATCTAGCTGGCATCTACCTTAGATAGAAGAAACTTTAAAATTAAGCTTGTAACGATCCACTCTAGGATCACCCGCTACAAATAAAATAATAAAATGCCTGGAAGTCTTTGCAAAGCATATTTATTATTTCATTTTTTGTCATTTTTACGGTGTGAAATGAATTCTGAATCTTCCATTCTCATCTGAGGACGCTGCACCAAACTGGAAATCTGTTATTCTCTAGCTCATTATATAATATTAAAATATCCATAAAGTTGACCCTATTAATCCTGCATTCCTCACACAGGCAAGCTCCAATAAAAGGCAGTGCATTTCAGCTGGGGGAGGGCAGGAGGATCAGGCCCTCTGTGCTGATTACTAAGAGATGAAGAAAGAAGAGTTAAGACCACAGAACTCGAATCATAGTTTGAAACAATTTAAATCCAAAACTGTAATGCCGGGCTGATGATTTTATTTTCATTTCACAAAGGCTTAGACTTAGATTTTGCGCACAACTAAATATAATGTCAAATGCACATATGCCCCAAAGATCAAAGTATGATTGATTGTGAAATATTCATATGCGATAGCCCATGAGATTTTGTTCACAAGGGCACCTGTCAGAAGCATAAGCTTGGATACAAATCATCAAGTAAGTATGTAAAATCGTTACTAAAATCCGGGCATGCAATCAGATAGTCAGTTGTCTGAAACTACTGGCCTGGAGCCAGCACAGTGGCTCAACAGCCTAATGCCTTGGTCTCTGCGGATCCTCGGGGCCCCAGTTCAGTTCCTCCTACTACTGGTCGGGTCAACTGCCTGCACCTAGTGTTGACTTTTCTGGCATTTAATGCTAGGAGTAACGGAAAAAAACGCGAGTCCATAAGTTCTCCCTGACCTGAGCCACAGAAACATCTGCTGGTTGAGTCATGAGCTGCTTGTTGGCCAAGTTTAACAGCAACCGATCCTGTTGCGGATCAGCTCTCTCAGCAGTAGGTGTCACTGCAATAAATAGATGGATTTCAAGGGACAAAGACATACATTCCTAATGAAAATGCAGAAACAGGCTACTGCTGAATAGCAAGAGTTTCAACAAGAAGCGTATCGTCCAATTAGACTTTATGTAAAAGAATGGAAATCTGGTTTGGGGAGAAATGAAATTGCACAAGTGGGACTGCCAACAACAACAACAAAGTAATTCTGCCCTTTAGTCCTATGTCACAGGGATCCTTTAACTCACATTAATCACCTCCCTGCAATCCCAGGTCTATTAGGTAAAGACTGTTGCAGTTAAACCATTAAAAAAAATAAAAACAAAGCTCTCTAACAAATTAAGTAATTTTCTCTAGTGGAACAGAAGACCTGGCTATATGGAAAGACACTGTACACTCAACTGTAGCTTTAGGACTTAAACAGACTGAAAGGTTAGCCTATATTCTGTCAAACAAGAGAGTTCGTATCCAACCCTATCTACGTGCAGAACAAGAAAAACTGAATACTTACGATAGCTTTGGGGAGGAGAGTAAAGGATGTCTCAAGTAAAGAATTAATTGAGAGAACATTTGGAAAAACCTTTAACCAATTTACATTTGAAACAGAAATATGTGGCATTCCAAATTATATCACAGAGATGTCAGCCAAGTCCACACTGTGTTTGGTTTCATTATCACAAAATGGTTTGCAGGATAATTAAGGATGCTCCAAAGTGAATTCTGTTGAGTTAGTGGACAAAACAATGCATCACTGAACACACGGCCTACCTCTGGTGGCGTCAACGCAAAGCACGTGCCTAAGAAAATGGTTAATGTTCGTCAGAAGTACAAAAGGAAGAGGAAGGATGAATACACTAGCTTTACATAACCTTTTAGATGTGAACGGGATCATATCTGACAAAGTATATATTCTCAAAACTCATATATAATACAACTGCATTTATTTTACCTCCAAAGGCACTGAGCTGGCAACAAAGGAGAAGAAAGAATAAGAGGATAATGAAAAGATAGATTTCTTCATTCTTTTTTTAAGACAAACCAACATGAAAAAAATCTCTCCTATTCCATCCTTATATACATAGAAAGTACAAAGAGCTACTCTGCACAACTGGAAAGAGTTTTGCAGCAGTACAACACCATCCCAAACAGTACTTCACATTGGGTCATACCCCATGCTCTAAAGCTTCAAGCATCATGGGCTCATCTGAGCGTGCTGCGAACAACACAGTGAAAGGAAGGGAAAATATCTTCTGCACATTCCTTTGCTGAACACAGAAACAGACAGCAGCTTAACATAATATAAATACAATCACTTGAAAAATCAGAAGTAATCTGCCCAATACCAGTGCACCCAGATGGCTTCCTAGGCCAGGAAGGGACCAGCTTTCAGCACCACTGAAATGAGTATCCCTAACTGATCATTTCCACATCTCACTTAGGAAAAAGATCACACCATGTATCTTGACTTAAATATATGCCACATTCCTTGTGGAGCAGCCAGGGACAGCATCCAGAACTTTCAACTCCATTGCTTAGTCCAGTATTCCAGAGAGTTTTCTTTTATCAAACGTAACGGAGTGATTAAAAGACTGTTGTTTTTAACTCATGACAGATTTGTCAGCATAATTTTTTTTGTTCCAATATTGTGTAGGGTTATTTTTGTGGTTAATGACTGAGATTCTCAGCTTTTAATCTCTTCTACCTCTAGTTTCTGCCTTCTACCCTTTCTTCCCTCATCCCAATTGATTTATTTTCCTTCTCCCTATAAACACATGGAAGGAAAAAAAAAAAAAAAAGGCGTTACTTAGGGGGCAACAGTCATCCTTACATAAAAGTGACTTTAATTAGCTATTTTTAATATTAATTTCCAGGAAAATGAAAATTTTGAGAAAGCCTCAGTTTAGGGGGGTGAACGATGAAACTGAAAAAGGTGAAGATGCTGGGAGGCAGGTGGAAGAATGAAAAAGAAAGCAAACATTGCTCAGATGCTTTGTGCTCTCCAGAAAAACAGAAAGAGCAAACTCCTTGCAGAATTAAGTGGAACAAAAGAGACAAGGAAACTCAATACAAACTTAGAGTAAGGATAGAAAAAAATATACTGCTTATCAGTCAAGAAAAATAAAACATCACAAGTACAAATGCCTTTTATCCTTCAGTGTTCTGGTCTGTGCACTCTTTCACTGATATATTATGACTGCTGCCATTTAACTTTACTAATCGATCACTGGCCCGGGCAGAAGCACAGGTTTGGTAATTCAGGAAGCCATCTTGCACCTTGCATGATGCTTTCACACCAAGATGTGGTTTAGACTTGAAGTGTACAGCTAGCAGTCACTGTGCACCACAACAACACATCAGCCTGGTTCTGTAACTGTTGTAATCGTATCTAAACCAAGGTCAGGAAACGTGCACAAAACAAGCTGTTCTTCAGAATGTAATTTCAGAGAATGGAAAAAATTGTTCCAATGTCAGTTCTTCTAATCACTCTGGTTTTTTTTTTCGTCTGTTTGTTTGTTTCTGATGACTTCTTGAGCAGAAAGACAGTCCCAACCAGGACAACTTATACGAAAAGCAATTGAGCTGGGGACATATCCCGGTATTTCCCTTGCTGCTCTTTAAATTCTCTCTACCAGTCTATGACAGATTGTTTGCAGCAAAATAATGCTGCCTCTTCCCCTGAACAATGGTGCAAAACAGCCGTAACTGTGCCATGGTTAAGCCAAGGAAGTGCAAATGATGTCAGATAAGTGGCCATAAAAAAGGGTTGCATCTTCACAGCACTGTTCAATCAAGTGAGGTACAAGCAGGTACATGAACAGGGAATTTCCTCCCACCATTGTGCTGCAAGATCAAGTACAGGAACAGTGCGGTCACGCAGTGCTCGTATCAAAGGAAGCAGAGATGCAAGCACTGATTGTGGTAAGATGGTACGTATGCTTCAATGCAACAGCACCGTGACCTTAGGATCCCAGCAAGCTTAGCCCTGAGCATGCTTTGGGCACCCCCGTTTTATCTGGGCACAATCATTTTGATCATTAATAAAAAGGGCACTGGAAACTTGGCAGACACAGAGCAGAAAGATGAATACGGGGGAGGAGGAATGTTATAGAAGTACAATAACATATTTCAAAGCTATCTGCAGGACAAAAATCCTTTAAATAATTTTGATGTTAATTGCAATGTTGTGAGCCCACGACTGGAAAGACAACCTATCACAGCCGATAGGTGAGTGGCAACCAAGCTGACAAAGGAAGTCTGATAAATGCAATCACAGCATGACAGACACTGGCAAGTTCAATTACGGTTGCGAAGTCAGCTGGGAGATGGTCTCTGCTGGCTGCGATATATCCTTAACAGGCTGTGCTGGCCTGGTGAGCCCCTGAGCAAGCTCTTTCCCATGACTGACAGCAGCCCCAGGATTTGGGACTGAGCACCAACAGCCGCAGAGCTGAGAACATTCAGGAGTTCCCACACACAGTCTCGGCATTGCTTCAACTGCCTGAGCAGAAATTTGTTCTCCTGCTGCTCTTACTCCCTGTGCTGTGCACCTCTACTTACAAATAGATTGATGCTACATCTGATTTTTTTTCCTCTTTTACTTTCTAGTTCAGAATAGACCAGCTATTCTTACCTGATATGAGAAATTGCAAGGGGGACGTACAGCAAACGTGGCTTCTCATACTTCAGAATGCAAAATTACCTCAGAATTTAAGTCATATTTAATAAAAGTACCAGGCTTCCTCGTTTCTTTTTCTTACTATTTTTAAGTAACATTACTGTTATTATTATTAAGTAACAAAAATGAAGTCCTTGCTCAGCTTTTTGTTGTTGACTTTTATTTTCCTAGTGACTTTTTTTTTAATTAAAAAAAAAAAGAAAGAAACCACTCTTTCTAAAGGACCTCTTTGTTCTTTTCCCAGATTTTCCAAAAAAATTCTAAAAGGACAATGGTATAAAAATTATACTCTAAAAAATGTAAGTACTTTGAATGAGCAGAGTTATTCACTTATATCCCTCGCTTATGAAATACCCGTATCATGTATCCTTTATCCAACAGCAGTCTCTTTTAGCTTCAATCACAAGGGCTAACAATATGTTATTGATATGATTTCAGGAAACTGTCAGCAGGCAGCTTAACTTTCAGCTCCTCAGCTGTGGCGGTGCACGCACAAAACGTACCTGTACCTCTCCTGCATGAAAGCTGGCAGCGATGGGAACATTCCTGTCAGCTGTCGTGGCACAACAAAGAGGAACGTAAACAGCTCTTCTTCGCCAAACGCGGCCTCACGCTCCTTACACAACGAGCTCACTGCTGGTTTCACTGGGAATTTTAACTGGAATCTGAAAAGTGTATCGGCACTCCGAGAGGCAGCTGCACCGGGAGCAGAGGGCAGGTAACCAAAGCCATGGCCGTGGGCCTCGTCCCCTGCCCCAGTCCCACCTCCCGGCCAGAACTCAGCCTCCTACAACAGCTGGCCCTTCACATTGCTGGAAATGGGTTCAGACTACCACCTATTTCCTCTCCTTAATCAACAGGAAGATGACTGAGGAGGGCAGCTAGCTGGACCACCACTCTGTCAAGAAACCAAGCAGCTTAAATGGTGCCCGACATTCAGGATGTATTGAGCCAGGCCTGCAGGCACAGTCAGGGGGCTGACTCCCATCATATGGGGAACGTGAGGACTTGCCATGCCCCCGTATGGCCAGCCCTGCATGCCCACCAGTGAGAACAGCTGCAATCAGAAATGGGAAAGAGGTGGGACTCTTCCACACAGATATAAAACGACATCTCCAACCACTTCTGGAAAAATAAAGTTAGCCCATAAATAAATAAATAGAATCCAGTCAGATTTTTATTTTATCCACTATCACACCTTTGAGAGCCGAAGAGTAATGACAACTGTCAGAAGGCAAGAAGCTAGAAGTGCCACTCTTCCCCACTTTACGAAGTCAGTGGTGTTTTTAAAACTACTTTTCATATCAGTTTACAAGCTTTAATAATAAAAGAGTATGTTGTACTATTAGATGTTGGTCATTTTTTTTTTGTCTGACGAAGAAAAATAACAGGCTGCTGCAGGAGCTAGCACAGTTGGCTTTTCTTTTCAAATGATCAGAGAAAGTACCATACTTTAAGGATGTGCCTTATTTGCTCTTAAAAAGGGTAAAACTAAATATTCTTCCAGCTATTCTAAGCCTGCCATATATGTATTATGCTGTTACAGATTTCAAAAGGTTAGCTTCAATGAACCTGACATCAGTATAACCCAAAATAACCCATTCAAGAGAAAAGTAAGAAATAATTGCTGTTTTCTCTTTTTTTTTCCTCAGCTATATTGCTATAATGATTTTGCATAACAGATTGAACAAAGTGCTGTTGTGACAGGTGGTAGAATTCAGCTAGTAAGCACAGAGACAGGGTTCAATTTAGTTTGTGAATCCTTTAATTGTTGTGCAGCTAATTAAAGAAGGTTCTTTACACTCGCAAGTGTTTACCGTTGCTAGTATGCATACATGAAAAATTAAATTGTGCCTTCAAGGGCTGAGAACTATAGAAAAATCATAGCTGATTCTGCAACATGCTTACCAGCTCAAAATAGCTGCTTTTCACAATTGGAATTTGTAAAACTTTTTGCTAAGCAAATATAGAGCTAATTAGAAGTGTTCGTTGGACCAATTAACATTTAAATAAATAAGCCATATTGCACATTTCACAGTCTTTATTTAATGATGCTTCTTAACTCTTTGGAAAGATTCCTTTAAGTACAAATAAGTTGTCATAAAAATGAAAGACAAAAATAACACCATAACAGTATATTCTATGCTTTTTTCTTTTTGCCTTGAAGTCTTTTCTAAAACTCTATACCTGTTACGGGGAAAGGGGGGAATACACAAATCTGGCTCCTTCTTTGATCTTGTCAAGTTACCTCTCCACCCTTTTGAATACAAATAGAAAAACATATTTGATTACTATTTAAAGTGTTGTGATAGCTCTGCTTGTTTTGCCCCATGGAACAGAATCTGTTTTAGACAAAAAAAAAAAAGTTACTTTTATGTCATAAAATGGCCATTCTAGCCAAAAACAAGGGAGTTCTCAGAAGAGATTGCACTTAGAGTAACAAAAAGAGCAGTTTGAAAGTTGGAAATGCAAACAGAAGGGAAAATCTGTTTTTCAGGTCTTATTTTAGCATTCCCATACCCAAACCAGTGCTGTTGTTACACCTTACCCCAGGGCTGCAATTGCCCGTCTCTTTGGGGTCAAGTGATATTTTGCTTTCACAACAACTGTCTTTTAACTTAGCAGTCCCTTTCAATCAATAAAACCCTTCAGTTTGCGTTGAACATACATTTTCTCTCTCTCTTTCAACCTCCAAACCTCTACCTAGCACAAAGGTTACATTAAAAACAGAGGGAAAGCTTCTTGTTACTTTTTTTCCAAGATGCATTATATTACCTTGTAATCAGGCTAAGAGCTAACATGGAAGGACTCATTGTTGACCTTGGCTTTCAGCGCAGAAAACAAAATTAACAAGGACCAATTAACATTTAAATAAATAAGGAAGATTAACAAAGAATACTCTGCATACCAAAAGGCTAAAATAAACTAAAAGAAAGAGTCCAGCATCTCCCTCAATCAGCATGAATGAAATTCTCTGAAACGATGCGAGCCTGCTGGTGCATGGAAGTACAGGCTGCTCTTCCCAGAGCGGCACAGCCTGCTGAACACCAAAAGGACAAAACCACATACAACAACAGGCAATGCTCTCACATTGGCAAGCCCTTGGGAAAAGGTGCAGAGACCCCACAGCCTCTCCGTGATGAGGAGGAAGGATGCTGCCCACATTTATCACCCTCACTCTGCCCCTTACACATGAGGTTCTTAGTGTTTGTGATGGCGCTCATTTGCTGTGCGCTGAGAAGCACGTGGATTTGAATTCATTGCTGATAAGCAAGAGGTCAAGACTGGGCACCTAATTCACATATGAATTATCAATGTATGCCAGCTCTGATTAAAGCTTTCATAGGAAAGTTCTGCTGTTTTGCTTTTTAAATCCAGGAAATTCTGGTTAAAATCAAAGGAAAGAAAAAGTGGCCAAAGGACACCCAATAGCAAGAGTCTTTGGAAAGTCCTTGGCAAGTGAGAGGTTTATGTGTATTAAACTGACTAGGCAGTTGCTCTATCAAGCCACAAACTATGCTGGTATTAAATTCTCATAACTTTTGTGTTTCAGGGAAAGCATTTCTCTGCCTCACTGTAATTTCATATACTTCCTTGAGGTTTCTTTCAGGGGAGTGGAAAGGACATAACCTGAGACAACACAGGGTCCCACAAGGAGACACTCCCTTGTCACAACCCAACAGTGATACACCAGGCAGAATGAAGATGAAGAGTCCGAACACCCTTCATCTTCCCTGCCTCCCATGCTTCCTTCAGGTAGACCTCCAAGAGGACTTTCAATTGGCAAAGTTTCTCTTCCACACTTGGATGTTATTATTCCAACAGAACAATTAAATGCCCCACTTATCACTCACCTACAAAGCCTACCTTTTACAGGGAAACTCCTCCTACATAAGATAATGAATGAATAATTCTCAGAAGGTTACAACATGATCTATCATTTTAAATATTTGGATCTGGAGTACTGGTTCAGGCCTCTAACTGACAGTCACCTTTATGAATAGTTAAGAGTTCACAGAGATGATTATCATGTACTATTTAAAAATGTATAAAGGACAAAGATAATAACAATACTTTGCACTTTAATAGAAGCTTCTCTCTGAAATTCTCGAAGGAGAGCCTAAGTCCTCAAGACTGTACTCTTATAGCTCAGCTGACCTGCGCACTTGGTCACCACTATTTTTCTTATTTATCAGACTGGGAAACTGATAGACTGTTAATGCTAGCTTTCCCAAAATGATCACATGTGGCTTAATTCATAAAGCAATCGAACCTTTCCCATATGGGTAACCTAAGCTGAATCACCATTCTAGAAATTTTGACCAGCACCTTGTGGCAAGGCAGAAGGAAACATGGAACAGTGCAAGGCATGCTACAGATTCCCAGCTACCAGTCTTGTGTTCTGAGAATTGTGCCCATCCCCAAGTTGAGATCAAGACTGACTGATCAGCTCCCTTTCCAGCCATGAGGAAGGGATCTCTGGCTAATGTTCAGAAATATGCCTTTTTGTAGCCTCAAATATTTACTTTTTCCCCCACTATTAGAAGTAAAAAAAAATAAATTTAAAAGGATTCTCACGTGGGAACCATACTTCACTGTGCTAAAAGTGTTTTTCTCCAATTTTCTGGAATTACAGCACTTTGGTATTAGAATCCCCCTCCCACAACACTCACCAAATGCCCTACTTTGATCAAGCTAAACTTTCTGGTCTTCTGGCCAAAGAATCTGAAAGAAAGTGTCTCTATTAGCCTATAAAGTACTAGCCACATCAATACTTGCATGTGCTCAATAGTATCTTTCACAGAAAATACGAAGAGATCGAATAATCTCAAACAGCAATGTAAAAAAAAAAAAAACCAAACCCAAAAGACAAGAAACATCCCAAATGTGATCACTAAGTCGGTTCAATTAGAAAGTTTGAAATGCTTCACAAAAGTTGACTGGATTTGAAAACTGGGCCTGGACAACTGGAACTTATGCAAATGAAACCAAAGGTCCTCCTGTCCTTAAGGCCATATTCACAGAAGGTTCAGCTGGTCCTGAATAGTTCTGCAAACACATTAGGAAAACATGCTTTACTTCCAACATTACTAATTTGAGTCTTCTCTTACGCAAGTTAGCTTCGTAAAGAAGTAAATTTCTTAACCAAGAGTAAAAATGCAAAGAAAAAAATCATCTCACTCTCAAAGCACACAATTATTCACATTTCCTCTCACAATACTGACTTTGCTTCAACATGTTTAAAATATTCTCATGGTGTCAGAGCAGCAAAGATGACTTTCAGATCTCTGTTGCAAAACTCATGACAAATATACCAGTTACAATACATTGCTTTTGAAAGAAAGAAATGGGGGAAATCTGCTGTAAAGTGATTGTTTTCAAAGACGTGCACTAACTGGGAACGAGCTCGGATCATGAAACCCCTCCTACTCAGCAGCAACTATTTTTTCCCCTCCGTTTTTAAATCAGAACGATGAAGTTACTGAAATAACATCCCAAGCCCCTGGCTGAACTACTGCTAACACAAGGGAGCTCTGATCTCATTTGAGCTCTTATAGCTAATAACAAACAGCAAGAGACTGAATTCCCTCATCTCAAATATAACCACATAAAGTTAAGTAAAATTCAGCATTACATTCACAGATACGGAAGATCAGAAAATTGGTTCACAACAACTTATCAGAGTAACATGTTAGCACAAGTTAACTGATTCACAGTAATTTTTAGTGTACATGCTCTTGGCAAATGTGATGTAAACTTACTACAGCTTTCAGTGGAAGATATATTTCACTGGTTTCATTAGGGCTAAACTAATATATCGCTTCCCACGCGCTGTGAGGCAGGAACTACTACAGAGACAGATACAGCAGCTGACAATTGGTAGTCTGGGTGTTGGATCAGTATTTATTGCTAGGTTCTGCGGTCTTTTGCCTGGGTTCAGAAAATCAGATATTTCAAACTGCAGTTTCTTTTGGCAGATTTTCATTAAAACACCTGAGTTAAATTTTTCATTACAAGCTATAAGACTTCTCCCTTGGGCCTCTTTGCTATAGAAGTCCTATTGAACATACAATAGAATAGAGGCTGCCAAAAATAATGAAAAATAATCACAAGGTGACCAGGAGTCCATGATATGCAGAGATACTAAGCTTTAAGACAGCAAGAGATGTAAGCTTCAAAAACATGCATGATGGACCCAAAACAAATCCAACTTGGTGAAAGTCCAATACTCTCAATGAATTTTGGTTTAAGCCCATATTGAGTTCCTGACAACCATTTATACCCAATATGAACTCTGGGCAGAACCTGAATTCACAGATCTGTAGAGCGTAGTGATGCAAACAACCACCACATATCATACACGTGCAAAGACTTAATTTACCCTTACCCTTTATCTTTCATTGCACTCTTTGAAATTAAACACAAAAGACCGAGGCTGGTTAAACATTTTTCCACTGGAAAATTACTTTCCAGTAACTGAAAACAATCTGAACTAAAAGCAAACAACGCTGGATTCTAAACTACAATGCACGAAACATTTGGAAAAAACTAAAATAAAACTCACCCACATGTAATTTCACTAGAAGCCACACACCATTTAACTACACACAATTCGAGATTTTTTCTTGCTCACTCCAACAAGACTTCTGCCCTTCTTTTTCCTACTGAAAATAAATTTCTTTGCAGCAGTACTGACTAGAAATGAAGCATGAAGATGGAACACAAGGAGAATGGGGAGCCCTACTTTACACATTACTGACTGGCTCTGTAAGGTTTTATGAATGAATACAAAAATAAAAATTCAAATGGCAAAAAAATCTCCCCAGGAGTTTCCAGTTCTTCGTGGATTATTTCCCTGACAATATTCTTCCTCCAGTGGTACTGCCACCATCAACTCGGGGCATTTTGGGACACATCTACGCAATACAAAGGAATCGATCAGAGGACTCTGATGCAAGACAGAAAAAAAAAAGTCAGTAATAAAACAACAATGCACTGGAATTATTCCTAATGGCAATTATTTTCCTAATTTCTTTAGAGACTAAAACTAATCACAGAAAATCGTTGCTTTATTTTGGATTTGCTATATACAGCAAGCTAAGATTGGATTCAGACTGATTAATCTGTTTCATATTGTAGGTAAGCACACGTCATCTCCAGAAGAACGAAGGAGCAGATGCAATGCACTATGTCTGCAGGAAGGGACAAAATCTCTCAACAGAATTATCTCTGCACAAAACGTGCATCCAACACATACCAGTAGCAAAACTGGTATGGCTAATTCTAAGTCTTGCAGGCCCAACACACAAAACATGCTAAATAGTTCTGCTCAGCTGTAGCCATGTCTACTCAAATCACAAATTATATAATAACAAGGAGCAACCTACCTGCAAAATGAACATAAACACATTTATTTTATAACCCAGCCTGCAGTCATCTCTGCATCTTCCCTAAATGAAGGAAAAATATACGAGAAGCTTAGATAAACCCAGAAGTTTATAATACAAACCCTTGGCAAAAATGCTCATTAAAAAAAATGCATTTTTCCATACTGTTAGTTGCTCATTCTATGAAGCAACTGCCATTGATCGCCATCAAAAATATGTATATATACTTTTCCTCAAAATGTTTCCATAACAATTTTTACTTATCAGTCACTTTCAACATTATCACTGGGCTTTCTTGTTATCATATAGGATGTCCCATACCAACAAACTGACAGTTCCTATCTATCCTGAATAATATTTTCCCTTTTGGGATCATACACATTTGAGAACTCTTGAGGGGGCTTTCAAAGGTGAGAGTCAAGAGATCAACTGGTTTGCAAGACTTCCTACACAGGATAGAAGACAGTTTAATAAAATACTTGCAGTGAAAAATGTATGGGATAACCAAGCAGAATGAGTACAACAGCCACATTAATATTGCTACTCCATCCTCATCACATATCCACTACCTCCAACTCTACCGCTCTGCATATAATTTACACCTAATTTTGCCTAAAACTAAGCACAAGCTTAAACACCTTCTTAAATCAGGACTGTTAAATATCAGCACTGCTTGTGTGAGATGTTCAGAAATGTTTTTCTTTCTATCAAGTTTAATATTTCTATAAGACAAGAGCAACTTTGGTCACTGGTATGCTACAAACTATTACTTACCAGTCCTATTTCACTAGCTAAACAGAAAACTGAAGTGGGTTTTTCATCAGAAAACAGACAGGTTTGTTGAATGCTCTTGAAATCTCAGGCAGATTGAGTCATTCTACAGGTACAGAAAGAGTAGCAGATGAGGAAAATGTAACTTGTAAGTAAATACAGCTAGTATTGGCTAGAGACTCATCTTTCAGATTACAATATAGGTTACTGTTCTTATTGCAGCTTTTTTTTTAATTTTTTTTCCTCTTTTTTAGGGACATCTTCCATCTCACCTACCGGGAACTGCTCCAGCACTTCATCTACCTATAGATAAGGCACTTGTCCTTAAAAAAAAAAAAATTAACTCCTCTCAAGATCTCTACATTCACTGAGTGAGAAAGAAGCATGGACAGTCTTTTAGACGGCATTCTCTTACCTTCTGCAGGAAATATAGTGTTCCAGAATACAAGCAACCTACACTGAGCGTTTCACTGGAGGGCACGAACACTGTTTTTCAAAATCACTTTACAGGAATCAAGACCAAATTGTTACTTACAAGGTTCATTTTGTAAAGACATTAATTGATGGGCTACACATGGAAGTGAGGTGGTGAATACTGTGCATTATTCTGCTGGCAAGTACATCATTTTAGTAATTAATGTTGACATCATCTTTTAAAAATGCATTAAGCAATATAGGCAACATATACTCTACTGCCCTGCCTAGCATTTTTTTTTTCTTTTTTCTTTTATTGGAGGGCTTGGGGGGGTTGGGGTCTGGAAAATGGAGAGGGAAGTGTCTGAGCACAGATGTCACTAATACTGCAGTGGGGTCCTCCGATACTCAGGAAAGCCCGAGACTGTCTCAATTAGAGGCACACTTTCAATACACTTCTGGACTTGAGGACATTTTTGAGAAGGTAGCATTGTCACAGACAGCCTGAGCTCTAGAGAACTCAACTCAACATTTTTAGTGAATCATTCATTTAGGAACTCTCAGTAATGCAGTCATTTGCTCCCTTACAGATTTCAGGTAGAAAAGCAACTGATAGTAATCTCTCACTTTGACCCCTGTACAGACAGACTTTCTTTTCTTCCTCCCTCCTTCTAATACTTAACTGTTCAAATAGCTGTTCTCTACTGTTTCCCAAATGAACAGTGCAACGTTCTTTCTATAGGAAATCAAAGATAAGAGAAAAGGAGGCGGCACTGGTTTAGCGCAGTGGTGTAAACCCATGAAGCGTTTTCATTAGCCACACCAGCAGGAACCGTGAAGCTCAGAAATACCATTTATACCCTTGAAAAAGAAATTCTTAGCATCTCTTTATTTCCTTAGCAAGGTAGAGTCTAAACACCTTAATTCTAAGGTTCTAGATATGTCGGAAGTTAGTGCCCTTCATGACTCAAAGCTGTGGTATTTTTTTTAGCTGTTTATTGACCTGTTTATTATTATCTGTTTATTGAGCTGTTTTCCATGAATCTGTCTAATCCCTTTCTGAGCCTGCTGATGCTGTCTGCCTCTAAAAATTCCCTTGGCAGCAAGTTCCAGAAGTTCACCACTCACTGTGTAAAAAATATTTCCTGTTATCTGTTTTCAACTGATATCTTGCTACCTCCACGAGATACTTCAGTTATGGCTTAGTGGGGAAACAAAAAAGAGGGCTAAGACTTTTTATGGGATTTTGTTTCTATAGCTATTCTTTTTTTCCCAGTGAAAAGAGTGCATCCAAAAAATTTAGAATGCACCTTAGAATGTAAGATCTTGACGTAACAGCATGAGACTCAATGAGTGTCTTTGCTAATGTAGCTTATCTAAAACAGTCTTCTGTGGGCTAAGCCAAATTCCTATGATTTAGCCCTTGATGATGACAGAATGATACACTTTACTGTGCCAAAGACCTCCTCCAAAAGCTAATAACCAATGCCTGTATACAGACAGTCACTCTGAATAAGAGTATGTGAGGACTTATAATCTTGTCACAACTGAAATGGGGCATCTATCATGGCTGATACTCATTCAGGTTTAGGGAAAAAAACACACATTCATACCATTTAGACTAAGAAGAAGAGCGAGCTGAAAACATCAGAATAAAACCCTCACAATAGCTCTTTTTCAGAAATATTCACCCATATTTGGATTTGGAGACTGCATAGACTTTCCACCCAAAGCCAATTCAGCTGAGATCTCAATGAAAATGCTTCACCATCTGGCAAGGACTGCTGTTCCAAGCCATGTCCAGATGACTTTCTCTACTCCCACCCTCCAAAACTAGAACCATTAAAAAAAAACCCATTCTTTTAAGTTAGTTAAAAAAAAAAAAAGAAAGAAAGAAAAAAAAAAAAGAAAGAAAAGAAAAGAAAAAAAGGCTCTGGACCACAGTTGAAGCCAAATGGCCCTTCAGGCTACTACTGAAGAATCAATTACATTAGCTGTAAGCCTAAGAGAGTCCTGGGGACAATCAGTCAGAGCCATAATAGCTGTGAGGGAATTGTTAAGCAAATTGAGGGATTCTTTAGGTAATTGGGATTGGACAACCAGGTCATACTTAATTTGAAGCATCCATTCCATACAAGTGCTTTAGAGGTATAGTAGGGACTACAGACAGTAAAGCCTAATCGCGCAGCTACTAAACCAGTACTTTTACAGGAACACCCCCACCTCCTCCCACTGCCCCCCAATCTTGTGCAGAATATTTAACAGCACTGTGCTCACTTTCAACAGAGGATTCAAGCAGCTACTGCAAGGTCAATCCAAGAACTGAGAGCCAAAGCTTAGCAGCCATCTCAGAGAACCTGTAGTGCTTATTTGCAACCCTAGCCAGGAACACTAAGTGCCCAGGGTTTCCTACCCAAACTGAGAAGCAGAGCAATGGACAATTCACTTATTTCTTTAGGGAAGTCCAAAGATAGCGGGGTGGTACAGTTTTCCTCTTTCTGTTGTTGACTATATCTCTAACTTGCTAAACGTAAACTTAACTATAAATTCCAGTCTTCCAGTTAGGCTCTGCAAAAATTGACAACTTCTGCTTCAATCTCTGAAATGAAGATCAGGGAGAACATATACTCCAAGCAAAAAAAATCATCACTTTTGGGAAGTCACTCAGAGGGGACTATACAGGGGCCTCAGATCAAACTAGATTTCCCATAGCTAAGCAGGGAATTATTACAAAAGCAAAAAGCTTCAATTTACTTTGTAAACTGAAATAACTTTCAGGGGGGAAAAAATGTATGCCCGAAGTTCATCTTCGCATCCAGTTTGCGTTTGGAGAAACCTGCTGCAAGAAGCTACTGCTTACATTTTTTGGCTTCTCCAGAGAGAAGCAACTGAACTGTGTTGATACGATAGGGATCGCAGTCCCAAGAGAGACTAATCCTTTGTTGGACTGGCCTTAAGTTTCACAAGGTAGACAAAGTGAGCCAATAAACATGGCCTTAGGAATGCCAAGACCAAAGCCAACTCATCCTCTTGCCTCCTCATTTCTCAGTCTTTTCTGGAACAAACTCTAGGAAAAACCCTAATTCTGGGTCTCCTGGCAGAGAGTTCCTAAAATAATTGCCCAGAATGGAAGATCCTGCTAGTGCCATATTTCTTTGGCAAGGCAACACAAAAACTGGGAAGAGAGGGATAAAGAACAGAACCTGGATGACTGAAGGGTGCCAAAGTAACAACTTTGTGCCAGTTGCCATTCTGCTTGAAATCTACACTGAGAAGCCCAGTGGTCTCTGCTCCCAGCAAGCCTGCCATGGCTTAGAAGAGCTGGCTCCAGTCAACCCTGGCAGCACAGCTGATGACAGCAAAACCTCAAGCAGCAGACGGGCCAACAGCCCATTGGTAGAGGTCAGAAGTATCTGATCATGCACACTTCTGCCATTACAGAGCTCTGAGTACAAATCCAGCTCGTTTCATGCCCCTGTTTTAGATAATGTTTTAACTGCTTATCAGATCAGTTAGCATTTTTTTAGCCTTGACAGAACAAAAGCCAACAACAGGCACCGGATGCAATTCTATCTCTAATGTTGTGACATGATCTATTCTGCAAGGCTATGGCTTTCTGAAGTTATCCAGCAGAACGCCAGCAGTCGCCCAGCAATAGTAGTTTTTAAATAGGGAAACTATGTAAAACAAACAAACAAACAAAAAAATGTAAAACCCCTGATCTGGAACATACTGCCTTAACTGAAGGGAGTCTTTCCACTCCACACGCTACACTAACACCAATTTAGGTGAGTGAGCAGGCAAACAGTCTCTCATGAGACCAGTTAAACAGGCTGTGGTATACCAGCTCAATTGCCTGGACAACATCAGAAGTCAAAGCCTGGGGAGCTCTTTTAGAGCACAGCAAATAATCCATCGACAACAATAATCATCATCAAAAACAGTCATCCACAAAATTTTTGCCAATCAGTACTTTGAAAAATGAGCCATCACTTTTTGCGAAGATAATGGATGGGAATTCAATCCACGTCACAACCGTGGGGGAAAAAAAAGTCTGTCACTGTGCACTACGGGGATTGATGAGCACACAAAATTTGGACTTAGAGCATGGCAGTGTAGAGATGGCCAGGGCTTGGCAGTGGCTTTCTTTGGACCAGAATGTTGTAAAAAATAACTATATAAATAAAATCTATTTTGCATTTAGGAGGAAAGCCCAGGTGAAACGTGCTAGCAGCATCTCTAAGAGACCTTATCAGAGCCTGGGTGAAACTTCAGGAACAGTAAAGGCAGTCAAATGAGTACCACAAGTAGTAATGAACATTTATAATATGACTGATAATGATCTAGCCTCTTACGAGTCTCAGATCAACAAAGGAAGCAATATTATACCATTCTGATGTGCTTTTTTTTTGCTAGCAGGAACACATTTAGCAACAAAATAATTGGAAAAAAGTAATAAATAGTCATTAATGCAATTTCATATGTTTACAATAGACTGTGCTTCTGTGACATTTATTAAGCAGTTCTGAAACACCACAAGTTTGGAAGTCCCATACACTGTATTTGCTCTCTACTGCTGCATTCCCGCAATGAGATTTTTAAAAAGGGGTATATGTAACAGTTGTGCTTAACTAAGGCTACTCACACAAAAAAAATATGGAGGATGTATAGTTGACTGCCAAGATCATAAATATCAGGTATCTCAGCGTTGTCCTTATACAGTCAGTAGTGCCTGAAAGGACCAATGGAGAGCATCCAGGTACAGTGGAATACTTCATATCTAATACTCCCCATGCAGTCTTTGAATGCATAGTCAAATTGAAGATAAAATTTGAAATCCTTCATCCTGGACAGCAGTGCTGTCCGAAGCTCAAATTTAAGATGTGTTGTACCTTCCAATCTTGCATTTTATGAATGCTGCTCCTCCTTGGAATGAGGTTTGAAGAACAAATTGAATGCCACCTGTGAGAAGCTTAACTCAAAACACAAGATGAGTCTTTTGCTGATCTGAAAACAGGCAGGATGGACCACAAAAACACCAGCTTCAATCACAGCTGATAACATCGTGACACGCATGGAGTTAATTGGTGTAGACACTGTGAGTTCCTAACTGCTCCATCCTGCTTCATTTCCAACACCGGTGGACTATCACAATACACCACTGTACTTTGTGGTCAGGCTCTAGCTGCCCTCCCTATCTGGGCACAGTGAGCTGGGAGAAGAGGGAGATTTGCTTTGACACCCGGGAATAACTGCATCACCTTGGGAGACTGCATTTCAAATCTCGCTTCTGATTATAATTACTTGGTGATGATCAACTCCCCCTTTAGATTAATTTAGAACGTTTCTGACTTGGAGAGATGAATGACTGGAATTATCTGGGAAGAGCTGGAGTGATGGGGGAAGGACATAAAAGAACTCTTGTTCTTTCAATTCTTGTAGTTGGCAAAAACCTTAAGAAAATATTGCCAATTAATTTTCCTCACAGTGGTAACCTGTGTAATTGTAACTTGTAACCAGTTATAACCATACCGTTGCTTGCTTCATATTAATAGCTGACTGTTGTGACCAAAACGTGATGTTATAACTTTTGTTATAGAAAGGAGAAACATGACACTTCTTGAGCTGAAGGGACATCACCGCTCATACTGCATTTTCTTTTACTTCTACAAAGCAAATTGACAAGTGATACTGGAGACTCAGAGCTAGACACCTGTTGATATATTCATTTAGGATTACAGCTAGGAAGTAAGTGGGAAGGAGGAACCAAAAAAAAAAAAAAGGAAAATAAATTGTATTTGGAAGATAATAGCACTGGAGGGAAGATCAGAGAACGAGAGAACGCAAAGGTCTCACTTTCTCCCGCTGGATCGCTTTCTCCTGTGGAAGATTTTCCCATTTTTGAGTTCCACAAAACAATGATGTGATTGCTTGTAAGAACAAGGTACCAGTTAAAATTCTACAGGAACAAAATTCATGTACTTGTCCAGACCTGAGGTCGGGGGTCTGTCGTGCTCTGCTTACACTGTACACTTGTGAGGCTTCCATATTGTCTTCCACTACTAGGAAGGCTAGAATAGCCTAAACAATCCAGAATCAGGAAGGTAAACTATCTTCTGCTAAATGAATGCACTGAAATTTCACAGTTCAAACCACATTTTCACTGTTGGCTCTTGCCCAGATGATACTGATACTCAATCTCACAATACTTCATACTGACAGATAGAGTATGGTGAAATCCCTAAAGCGGTGTCTGAACTCCAGCTCAGCCATGCCAGACAGACAATGCCCAGCCTGATGCCTTCTTTCATCACTTTCATTTGTTGCATTTTACCAGCTTTCAAGAAGATGGCTGTCTTTACATAAAAAAATAATAAAACTGACCAGCAAGAAAGGAACAACTGCTATAACCAAACTGATGATGACAGTGCAACCATCGGGAGAAATGAGAAATTCCTATTACCTGCTATCTAGACACTGTACCAGATATTCAGTATGTTTTAAGTACCCAATCTTAATATGGTTTTGCACACATAATAAAAGCAAGTCTAAGGAAAGACCACTACGTGGCTCAATCTTCAAGTGCAAATCCGCTGGCTGATCTACCAAAAAAGTGCTAGGCCATAAAACCCATATAGTCAATTCAATCCAATAAAATACATTGGGTTCTTTTTCGGCTTACCATCAGTCTTAAAAATAGTCCTTATGCACAGGAGAAACCCAACAGTGTTTACAAGAATAACAGTCTGCATCACTGGACATTAAAGCCTGATACTCTCTTTGCAAACAGATAAATATTTGCACGCTGGTACTGTGTGACCATCCACCCAAATGTGTGCATGCAGAATAGAGCACATTTTGCCAGTTGATTTGTTCTGCCAGTTGCTAGAACTATAATACCGGCTTCCTTATCTTTCTAACTCAACTAGTCCATAAGAGGAAAAATCAAAGTCCGTACTGTTACTGAGGGTAAAGAAGCGATGCATGGGGACATAATACTACTAAACACTTAGATAGCACTTCATATATTCAGAGTGTTGTACAAACATTACTAAATTGATTCTTACAACAACCTGCAGGATACTTAAGTATTATTTTCCAGAACAGGACCAACAGCAGTAAAGGGCACAAGAACATGCCTGAAGCCATGTCAAAAAACCCAGATTAAGATTCAGGATATCTCATCTCACACATACTTCCTTCTCCTGCACACATTTGCTTTCACTCTCATTTCCACTACTCCAGGAATGCTAGGCTGTTTGTATTAAGCTCCCATACATACTAAGATGACTAACCAGTGAGATGTCATCATGATTTTACACGGGAAACTTACACCCATTTTAAGGGTGTTTACATAAATAAATAAGCCCACCAAAAAGAAGTGAATTGTTTATTTACACTATCAAAATAAAAGTCATTAATAATGATATGTATCATACATACTCTACAGGAACGGTCACATTCACTGCCTCATTTATTGAGACCTCAAAGGAAAGCCTAAAATTAATAACCAGGAATTATGCTGATTACAACACTGCATCTTCTGGTTATGCTGGTGGCACTTATATAAAGCCTACAGGAGGTTTAAAAGCTCAAAATGAAATCCTTGTAAGGTAATGGGACACAACCAAGGGACAGATGCCATACAGAGAGACCTAAAAAGGCTTGAGCATTGGGCCCAAGACAATCTCATGAGGTTCAACAAAGCCAAGGACAAGGTCCTGCATCAGATCATGGCAAACCCCACTACCTATACAAGCTAGTGGATATAAGGATGGAGCACAGCCCTGCCAGAATGGCCTAGGGGGTGCTGCTGGATGACAAACTGGACATGAGCCAGCAGTGTGCCCTCGCAGCCCACAAAGCCAACCGTACCTGGGCTGCATCAAAAGCAGCACGGTCAGAGAGGCACAAAGGAGGTGATTCTGCCTCTCTGCTCTGTGCTGGTGAGATCTCACCTGGAGAACTGCATCCAGATCTGGAGTCCTCAGTACAGGAGAGATGTGGATCCGTTAGAGCACATTTAGAGGAGGGTCATAAAAATGATCCACGGGATAGAACAGCTCCCCTACAAGGACAGGCTGAGAGCTGGGGCTGCTCAATCTAAAGAAGAGAAGAATCTGGGGAGAACCGATAGCGGCCTTCCAGTGCGGCTATAAAGCGAGGCTATAGGAAAGAAGGGGATGAACTCTTTAGCAGGGTCTGCTGTGATAGGACAAGCTGAAATGGTTTCAAACCAAAATGGTTTCTTGTGTTCAAGAAATGTGTAGACATGGCACGTAGGGACATGGTTTAGTGGGCATAGTGGTGATGGTTTAATGGCTGGACTAGATGATCTTGGAGGTCTTTTCCAAGCTTAATGATTCTATGATTCTAAAAGAGGGAAAAATTCGATTGGATGCAAGAACATTTTCTACATTAAGGGTAGTGAAGCACTGGAACAGGCTGCCCCATCCCTGGAGACATTCGAGGTCAGGCTGGACCAGGCTCTGGGCAACCTGATTTAGCTGTAGGTATCCCCATTCGTTGCAGGGGAGTTGGACTAGATGACCATTAAAGGTCCCCTCTAGCTCAAATGATTCCATGATTCTACATCGTCCAGCATCCAAAATGCGATGTGAAAATTAGAGATTTTGGTTACAGTTCACAACAGGCCAATTTCATTAACACAACCTGTCTGAAGTGGTATAAAACCAGAAAAGGGGTGATGGTTGTTAATTGCTAATTGCCCAAGTATGGAACGAACAAACAGAGAATCCATGCAAAAGCTAAGAGGGTGGATTCCTAATGCTGTATCACGAAAAGAGAAAAGCATGCCTGCTGAGGAGGGTGGTGTTCACAGAGCAGCTGGTAGAGTTCATCCGCTCAACTTTCTCCAGCCCTGAAAACAGCCTGGCAGCTCCTTCCTCTCAGATGTACCTTTTTCTTCTTTTATGATCAATAGTCCCAGGAGAGACTTCAGAGAAAATGCTGGCCTCAAGTACTCAAAATACTCAAGAGTTAAGTCTGGCATTTTTAGAATACCTGCGGGTAGTCTGGCAAGTCAAGTATCCCACATTCACCCATCTCTAATGATGATTATTATGCACCAACAGCTGTCTACAGTTCAATGGATGAGGATCTAATTGATCTCATTACCTCCCCCCATATAAAGCGAAGTGTGTTGCCACTCTGTGGGTCTGTGGATCCTGTGCTGACTGAGGGCCTTGTGCTGGAGACATGGAAACAGAGTATTTGGTAGTGCTGTTAGTTTGCTCTCAGCTGGTCAAAATCTACAGAAACAAACATTGTGTAATACACCATATAATACAGTGCAGCGTGGCTTTTGTCTTACCAGTTTAATACTGAATAGCTCTGATAGCGTTCATATGAATATTAATTTTGTAATAAAAAGCAAAAGACTGGTGTATTAGTTATGTGTTCTTTTGTTACTCTTAGTCTTTAATTATTATTATTAATGCTATTATGTCCAATTTCCCCTCACCTCGCTCACCCTCACAGTCTCCACTGCGGTGCCCTGTCTCAGGCAGCGAGCTCCTTCTGGAGCCAACAACAATGTTACTCAATTAACCCTCTGGCAGGATATGCTACACTATATAAATGGCGCTGCTTCCCCTCCGACAAGTCTCTGCACATCATTTCAGTTGTGCTCCCAGTGATGCAGCCCGGGATCCGAAGCACCGTCTCCAAGTCGGGTCACCTGCCCAGCCTGGCTGCCTCCTGCCTAGCCCTGCGTGCACTCCTCCGTGCAGCAGGTAGAACTGAAATATTTATGCACGTGTGCTCAGCTGAGATGTGTCTGTATTTCAGATTTTAAAACTTAGGCTTCCAAAAAAAGGAAAAGCCTTTTGCAGGAACAAAATGCCCGAATCTACCTCTCTTAGACGGGTGTAAATCCTCTCTCTTTAATAAAGTTATAACTGATTTATAACAGTCTGAGAGGAGATTCTGGCCCATAATATAATATAAAATGCACAGCTTTCTGCAGTTTGCTTATTCATAAAAATTACTCCAATGTCACTGTGGAAAAGATGCAGTGAAAAATATCTATTACTCTGCAACCATGCAACTGCCAAATCTCTCTTGTTTTTTAAAGAACACCACTGTTCATTTGCTAGACTACGGCAGATATATTTTTAACATAAAAACACTATATTTAATTGGTTATGGATCTCAGTTCTTTTAGCACTACTGGAAATCACACAAAAACACATTAGTACAGAGCAATTAGTGCAATGGCAGTAAACAACTAAGGCACTATTAAGCTGTGGGTGATTAAATAGTATTACTTCTTTATTTTTTTATAATATTAGACTTAGAGAAGATTTTAAACATATATTCCCGTTAATATTAATAAGTGATACAAAGAGCAGGTGTCTTTCACTTTCTTAAGACAATTTTAGTCAGGGCACTTCACTTTATAAGACAGATCTCCTTTTAATAGAAGATCTGTCTCTTTCTATGGTATACTGCAGTATTTCTTATCTTACTACGCTGGGACATTTATACAGTAATATTATTTAATGGGAGTTATGAAATCACACACTGTTCCTTCACAAAATAATACCCGTATCTCTACCACCGAGGAACAAAGAGCTACCAAACTCCCAAAATAATATGCAATTATTTATATCCGTGCAAAGAACAAATCGGGTACTATTTGACAAATTTACTACAATGGGCGATAACAAACACTGTGATAAGTTAGCTTGAATGGCAGTAACCTTCAGGCAACATAAAAGACGAGAATCTGACCCAAGGACAGAACCCTTGTGGTATACCTTTTTAATCTGCCTAGCCCGCACAATCTCTCTGGACTCTGCACTTGTTTATAGATCATCCTCATGGTCTGGCACATCTTTTCCTCGGCATCTGATTAAGTTAACAATGTGCTGCTATTTGCATGCAGATTTGCCAGGCCTTTCTCTACAGCTGCTCCCAAAGACTTGGTCTTTCTCTGTAATGTGATAGCACAGCAGTCAGTAAATGCAATCTTTGTCAAACCCAGGTGTGCTCTTGATTTGGTTCTCATTCGTTCCAAGCAATTTTTCTTTCTGTAGCATTTATAAGGCTCTATTATAGTATAGCCACATCTGGAGCTAAAATTCTTCTATTAATGATATACTTTTACCACTACGAAGACAAATTCAGAGACAGCTACTAACGTTGTTGTTGTTCTTGTTCCCCCTTTGACAGCTTGTATTTTCTTTCTGTAGAAATTTAATTTTTAAAGCAGCATTCCTGATTTTTGCTTCCATAAAAACAGTAACGCAAGCACGAAATCTAAATATTTAGTATCTCTATTCATGCTATCAGCAGCATATAAAGCATTGGTTGTTTTTTGTTGGTGGTTTTTTGGTTTTTGTTTTTGGTTTTTTTTTTTCCCCCAGAAAACAAAAAAACTTCAACATTTTGCATACAAATATGACTCTGTAATCAAGTATCTGTCCCCTTGAAAGAGTTACGATCTCCTCGGGAAAGCAAGAATGAAAGTGGTTAAACAAAAAACTTACTTCGTTTCCTAGTGGACGATGGTTCACATCCCAGAATCGCCAAACAATTTGTTCTCTCCAGAGTCAAAAAGCAAAACCAAATTTGATCAGCATGGTGACTTAAATGCTGTATTTTCCTTGTGCAATGAGGGTAATTTTTCAAGATCAGGTTTGAAGCAGATTAGTGCAGAAATATGAGCTAAGCCTTCAGTCTTATCATCTGAGTATGGATAAAGGATGTATTCACCCAAGAGCACTGCGAGTTATTTTCTAAGAAAAATTTTTCCTACCTCTTTTATTCCTGTGAGTTTAGAAATCATCACAGTGAAGTCATAAACGGATACCAGCAGACTGTTTGGGCAAGTGAATATCCACCGTCTATATGTACACACCAGAGGAAATACTAAAAATCTTATTTCTTAATTTCAAACCTACTTTACGTTCCAAAAGGCAGCCTTTTTTCTATGTAAATACCTGTGTGCTTCTAAATTACAAGAGCACTACAAAGAAGTACCAGTCTCCTCAAATGGTGGATGAATGCCACCTGATCCAATCCTTTTTAGGTGGTCCTCTGCTAACCCCTGGTCAAGGAAGGTTAATTTCCACACGCCAGGTTGAGATCCTGACTTCGCCATGATTTATTTCAAAAGGCTGCATAAATGACAAAGTTCTTTTTCTTCATCACGTTTCTTCCACTCTGCTTTCGCTGTTTTTTGACATGTTTGTATCAAAATCAAAATAATGCAAATGTGCCATGCCTGTGCAGCTGAATTCATTAAAGCGCTGCTGCTTTCTGAACTATTTTTCTTTAATAAAAATAAGAATAAAAATATCAAATTAGCTTTCTCCACAAAAATGAAAATAGAGCTGTAATGTCCCTCATGAGAGACTTTCTAAACTGTCCTACTGAAGAACAAGCTTTTATTTATTTATGGCACATTTTATTTTCCTAAATCACTTATTCCAGATTATTAGTTTGGCCCCATATACGCTCCTGTGCGGGCACACGCAGACACGTGCCCACATACACACACACACACACACACACACACGTGTGCACACAGAAAACGGTACCAAAAAATTTCAGAAGGAAAGCAGGAGCTGTGTAACCAGATTACATCAGAGGTTATGGTGGGAATAAATAAAATACATTTTGCTTCTATAGCGTGGCATTTCAGCGGCGATGGTTTGACTTTTGGCCCACACACATATGCCAATGGCAAGGCTAACTCTAGGGACTAGCAAAAAAGAATGTGTGTTCACAGCTGTACAGTACACCAATACAGATTACATGTTTTCAGTGTTGCGGCCACAACAGAATGCTAATTAACATACTGGAGTGATGAGAACGGCTGTAAGGGCCTTATTGTTCCATTATTTCATGCAGCCCAGCTGCCTTTGTTTATGTCACTTATCCTCTCTTGCCACAGGTTTTTACTCCAAAAATACTATCCCAATACAACGTTAATATTTAAAAAACAAAGAGGTGGCAGATTGTCATTTTTGTGTCAGTCTCAAACTGCAGAACTGTTAAGCTGTTCTGGTTCGGTATTTAGAAATAATTTAACAGCCATATTCAGACACTGCCTGCATTCTAACATAATGGCTGAATACTTGAACCAAGCAAATGCATAACTATCCTGACATCACTTATGAGATTTAGATTGGTCAGTTAATGGAAGTCTTTACCAGAATCAATACCATAACAGCTTCTTGAAATGAACGTGATTTTTTACACAGAGTGCTGTGAACAATAAGTACAGAAATATCCTACCTTTGTATACAGCACAAAGAGACTGGGATTTGAAATTAAGAAGCAATTACAGTTTTTTGCAAAGTAATGTTACAGTTGATTATTAGAAATAAACACATACTAAATAAGTACTTTTTAATAAATAGCTGGAGAATATTAAAATTCCACAATCCTATTATTCCTTTTTTTCCTACTTTTTTAACAGCCATTTTATCTGCAAGCTTGGTTATCATGTTGCTGTTAAGGATTAATATTGATGATTGTTGCCAACAATGCTTAAATATTGCAGAAAAACACTTTTTATGAAAGAGATGTAGCCCTATCTGACTGTAAGGAATATTAGTTATGCCTGCTGCTTTGACTTCGATTGATTTATGAAAAAAGCAATGTTAAATACCGTTATTATTCTTATTTGTATTACAGTGCTGCCTGAATGTCTTGGCTGATATTGGCCAGATTCCGATCAGGAGCCCCGCACTGCGGCTAAGGAGATGGTAACAAGAGCAGCCCCCATCCCAGGAAAGCTTACAACTCCCAGCTGGGATCCCAAAAGCACTCCTGTTTCTGAACAGAAGAATCCACCAACACTGCTTCATTAACGGCGTGCTGACGAAGTTACTCACAGGTTTAAAGGAACCAATGAGGCTTTAGTAAGTTGCAACAAGTGTGCAACTTCATGTGAAAAAGTCTGGAAAAAAGTTAAGTAGAAAAAAAAAAACATCAGAAGGAAACCAGGATACTGTTGATGAGAAGTTCATAGAGCTACCTGGTTACAAATCTGTTTCTTTTCCTCATTTGCTTGGTATAAACAAAAGGGAAACAGTAATAATAATGAGGTTTCCAAGAGATTTTTTCCACCAGTAGCCTATTCTTGCTGTCAGAGCCGAGCCTGGCTGAGCCCCAGGTACATGCTGCAGCACTTCTTCAAAGGAAACAAAGAGACTGTGGTTTCAGAAGTTTAAATTCACCAGCGGAGAACCATTCACGGAGTCTAAGAGTTAACAAAATACCTGCCACCTAAGATGCACCCAGCTCACAAGAACCCTGAAAGTCAGAAATCAGGAGCCTTCCCAGAAGAATATCATCTCCCTAATCAAAGACATACTGTTGTTAATCACGAAGCACACCAAAATCCTGAAAACATTCAATTGAGTAAACGAGACCTAGTTGCTTTTTAATGAGTTTAACTGGTAATCTCAGATAAATGTGGAACTGCTTGAAGTGTCTGTCTTATGTAAGGCAGTAATGAGAGGATTTAATGTTTTCTACAGCCTACACAGTTTATAACGGTGAACATGCCACAGGTGTGGTACAATCTAATATATTGTAGTTTCTCAGCTATGACCATTCCCCTACTGTGGACAGAACATAGATTTTTTTAATTGGATCCAGGAGCTAGCTAAATTACCCAGCTGCTCTGTGTTTAAGCCCCCAGCTAGTTTATATACCAATAATAATAAACTTTCTATAATAGCAGCTCAGTCTATTACGGTGTTTCTCACTCAAACTAAATGTGGGCTGCTTTGACTTGGGCTACATTCGCTGATGATACCCACAGTATTTGTCCTGTGCTACAACAAAAAAAGATACAAATACATAAAATACATGCTTAATTAATAAAGTTTGTTTTCGCTTGCTTTGCTTTTCCAGTAGGATGATCAGCTCTTCTATGACACAGGCACATAATGCCATGCTTGGAAAGCATTGGAAAGTTGGTATTTGATTCACGTTCATTTACCACAACAACACAACACCTAGGCACAATCACAAAATGAAATACCGATCATGACCTCTTAATAAATGTTGCCTGCTGTGATTGAACGGACTAAAAAACTTCCCTCCAGATACTTCACACATGCGTTTAATTTTGATACCAATTAAATAAAATTGTTTACTGTATGTAGTATGTGAGCTGTTGGAACTCTGATAGTGAAAGAATGACAAGTATCAGACAGAGGTGTAATAGCTGTTCATCAGACCAGCCAATATATCTGCAGTGGGGGGGGAGAAACAGAAATTATATATATATATATATATTTTAACCAGAAAGAAGTCTCTTTTTACTCTAAAACTCTACCTATGTTTTCCCTGCAGAGATATCTCTTGGTCTCCTCAAACAATACATCTGTATATACTATGGTATAAAAATCATTATAAAACTAACACTTAAAAAGCAAAAGAAAAAAAAAAAAACTCCACAAAAACCCACAGCACCAAAGCTTACATTGTGACTTCCTTGAAGACAGGAAGAAACCGCCATGACTCCCACCAGTGGGATCAGACTGTATCCACAGCTTCTTAACTTTTTTAAACTGACTTCTCTCAAACGTGGTTTATGAAACTATTTAAATTAGCTTCTTATAGATTAAGCTGATAAAAATAACTGCAACAAGGCACTAAAACACTAATAAACTGATTATAAGGTCACTTAAATGGATATTCACACAGCTGCTGGGCACAGAGTGTAAGTAACTTCAGGTGCAAACCATAAAACACTGCGTTGTGCATGTAAGCATGGGCAACTACAAAACAAGAGTTGTCACGTTACAAAATTATATATCCTCTCTGTATTTAATTAGGTATTTAACTTAAAATTGTTCCCATCCTAACTGGGGACTTAAAATCACTTTTAGCACTGAATTTACTGAAGCCTAAGAATTTTCTAACAGTGGTTCCAATTCTGCAAGAAAACCTCCCTAGCTCTACATAGGAGCTGCAAGACTTTCCTACGTTACCCACATCAGACACAACATCCTCATGCTACAAACAGGCATTTTCAAAATATCCCTCAGAAAAGGGTACTTCTGTCCTCACAGTCACTCCCAGACAATCCTTAGAGAAAAGACGACTCGAAATTCCTCGCTTGCAGGCAATCCAGTCCAGGCACTATATAGCTGTCACAAGCCTGACAGGTTATTGTATGGAGGATATCATACCTTCCCCACAGAAAATCCCATGGGAAAAGCTGAGAATGAAGGAAACCCTGGTGCAATCCATCCAGTCGAGCAGGGCAGCCATTGCTTTTTCTGTGAGGGTTAATCTTGCAGCCCTGCCAAGCCTGTCTGAATGGAACCACTGCAGCTCTCCTCTCCCACATCACCATCAAAAGGCCTCCAGATCTCTCTGGTGCCCAAGTCTGCAGCGTCCCCCACCCCAAGCCGCCACACAGGGCAGGCAGCCCACCCACCCTGGGACAAACCGGCCACCTCAGGCCTACATGTGGGCCAGGAGCAGGAAGCCGGCCAGGAGGCAGCACCAGGTCCAGCCAGAAAGCGCCATCTCCAGCAGCAGCCTCACACAACGGCCCTCTCCTCACCAGCAAAATTCAGAGCTGCTCCACAGGGGAAGCACATCAAGGACATCTGCACAGGGGCTCTGCGCCTCCGCACAAACTCTAATCCAATTACAGCCATGCTTTCATGGATTCTTAAGAGGTTCCAAGAAAATGATGGCTTGAGGTTTGAGCCGCATCCCTTTCTCCCGTCTTTGTGGAGCGGAAGTTGACAGTCTGCAGCTTCCTACAGGTCTCAAGGCACCCAATCCCACCTGCCAGCCTCCATCTTTCCCTGCCACCAGCCAGCTCTTCTGCTTCCTGCCAGAGATCTGCTTTGTTCTGCATCCAGTTCCAAGGGGCTGCAGACAGTAGGAATTTCATTCCCAGGACTGTGCTCTCTGCCTGGGAATTTGAATCCTCCATGCCATTACCCTTCTATACCATCTCCAGACTGTATGGAGAGGCTTCCCCAGCAGTTGAGAAGGAAGCCTGCTGCAGAAACTGGGCCCTCTATCTGCAAGAAGCTTTCTCACATCACGTTTCACTTTCTCTGAGGAAAAACTTGTTTAAAGGCAGGATTTATAGACAGGAAAGTTATGTAATATAGGGCAGTCCAAATCCTTTGTAGAAAACCCGAGGCCAAAGGAATCTCGGAGCTGGATCTGGTAACTGAGGAAGCATTCCAACCAGGCCTGGGTGACCCTTGGTAGGTGTGTATGTTTCACAATGAATCAAAAGAAACGTGATGGCTTCACCTCTTCCCTGCTTTTTGCTTAATGCCTCGGGGTGTTTTGTTTGTTTGCTTTCAATTTGTTTTGGTGTTGTTTTTTTCCTCCTTAGAGCTTATTTAAATTTTTCCTAAGTTCAAGAGAACCTGAGGTTTTTTGGAAGTCCAGTGATTTCGGCACAAACTTGGGAATAGCACATCGCTGAATTCACGCTGCTGTAGTTCAACCACTGAAGTCCAAATCCACATTCCCTCTAGCCAACTGAGTTTCTTCCAGTGCTCACAGCACACCCCAAACATGCACTATTAATCAACTAATGTAAACCGTGTTATGCCTTATTATATTACAGACGCTGGATTTCTGTGTTTGGTGGGATGATCTTGTTGCTTCAGGGGCATATTTTTAAAGAAAACTCTGCTTCAATGCGTATTTGCAAACTGCCAAGTGAAAAACACGTTTCAACCTTTCAGGCCGACCAACTGGCATTACCAAAACATGGTAATTTAACATATATGAAGTCATATGTTCAAATGTTCAGAGATAACTCTAAGCACTCAAAATTGCTTATATGAAGAACAACAAAATAATATGAAATAATAATAATTATAGCAATAACTGCTTAGTATTTGTATGATAAAAGTGCTGAAAAGACATTAACTAATTAGTGCTCACAACACCCATGTGAGGCAGGAAAGTATAATTATCCACATGCTACAGATGGAAAACTGACAATGTGGAGATACCTGCCTTTCTGAGACATGCATGAGGGGATAATCACCTAATGCAAATTCATCAGAAACTCTGCAGGGGAAAGCACAAGTACAGTGGTCACACAGGTTCAGTTTGATCCATGTGAGCTCTGCTGCAGCGAGCATGTATTCCAGAGAGCAGCAGTGTGGAGAGGCGAGGGACAGACGTACGTACCAGGCTCTACAAACCCTGTGCAGACAGGAGACAGAGATGGCTGCAGAGATCATTAGAGGCAGCTTGATTATTAGAGCTTGACACATTTTTCTAGAACGCCACTCCCAGTGATTGGATAGCAGAACAAGATGCAAAGCCAAGTGGCTTTTGCAGGAGGAAGACACCTGTGCTCAATTCAATTCCATATACAGCTTTTGCAGCACAACCTTTGACCATATACTTAAGATTCAAACGAAACACTTAGGGTTTCCTATGCTTTCATTGCATCTCTTTTTCTATTCAGACAGGCTGGATTCCTTGCAAATGGTGCATTCTGACAATAGCTCACTTATTATTACTTTTTTTTTTTTTTCCCTCTAAGACTGTTAGCTCAATTTTGTACAACCAGGAGGTTTGGGTGACTTGTATAAAGCATGGATAAAACTACCGCTACCAATCGCAGTCAGAGGCTGATCAAAGCCAACATTCATTAACTTTGAACACAAAATTGTCTGAATCCATCAGTAACTGCAATGGTGCCTAATTAGAGAAGGCATTGCCTATTTCAAAAGCCATGCTATGTAGCTGGACCATTGAGCAGTAGAGAAAAGTAAAGAGGAGCAAAATCTCATATGAAGGAATTAAAAAAGCACAGTGATTTCACTCTTTGTGCATGGCATAAGTTATTATCTCAAACAGTGACATTGATAATAGGGGCCTTTATTTAGAGAGTGCTGAGCTTCAGCAATTCCCATTCACTTTAGGTGGAATTGAGGGTGCTCAGCAGGAATGAAAAAAAAAAAACCCACAAAAAACAGTGACCAGCCAAACATTCTGGTGTGTGGTCCAGGAAGCTGGAGAGTGCCTGGAGAAAAAGGAAGAGCCATAATTAAATACAACCCTAATGGAACACGGATAGCCAGGATCCTGCACTCTCCTTAGTAGCACTTTTACCAGAATCCAACAGTGCAAAAATAATCTCAGCTTTATTCAGTCTAGTCCCCTTCAACACAAACAATCTAGAAAGTAAGTGAAACTGCCAGTGCCTGCAAAGAAACTGCGTTGAGTGAAACCTAAACAAAGTTTTCCTTCTAACCAGAGACAAAGAGATATTAAGGACAATTTCTTATATATGCTCACTGATGCTGCAAATGTTTATTTGCTGTATATGTTGCTCCTGCCCTTTTGCATTTGATCTTTGAGTCACCCAGAAAACCAGCCTCCCTAGTAAGAACATCTGGGGGGGGGGGGGGAGGTGAAAGAAAAGGAGCTTCACAGACTGTTAAATTAACAGTGAGCTGTATATGAGCTCTAACGTTGAAGCACAGTAATTCCTAAAGGCTTGGCTGGTGCAACAGGCTGACAGCAAGACCAGCTGTAATCCCTCGCCTGCAGGCAGAGGGGGTTAGGAGGGCTCTGCAGGGCAGCTGGTG
>NC_052542.1:8390637-8393137 GCF_016699485.2 Gallus gallus | reverse complement strand
TTTTCATTATCTGGAGGTATTTCTGAAGAGTGAAATTCAGCTTCTTACTCTACTTCTCAGTAAAGAAAGATATACCAAGTTAGAAGTAAAACTTCTGTTGAAACTAAGAGGAAAACATCCAAAATTTTACTAAAATAAAATACAGATTTGTGTAACTTATTTTACTGGTAGGTAAATTAATTAAGGTAAAAAAGTAGGCAGAACTGGGTATTTAACACAGCACAGAACAGCCTCAGCAGCTTCAGAGATGAGCCAAAAGCTTCCACATGCCCTTGGGTTCTCAGCAATGAAGACGGTTCCATAAGATGCAGAAAAAGAGAAGCTCTCCCTGATCTCAGTAAGAGCTATAGATATTCAGCACCTGACTGGGCATTCAGGGAGGGCTCTGCACTAATGATAAATCCTACTCCATTTCTGCCACTGGCAGTCTTCTGACAGTGAAATGGCCATAATTTAGTTGCTTACAGCTGCAGCTATGAAAAGCAGGGAATAAAAAGGTATGCATCCACTGCACAAGGTAGAAACCAGCTACTCTAAGGCTTCTCGTGCATCAGTGGGTGCAGAAGGTCCTCTCTCAGGTGTATCTTCTGGTCCTGTGGTCTGGGGTAAAGCCCAGAGAAAACAGCATCTGTGGGGAGCATGCCTGGAGGCCCAGCAGAAGGTTTCTGCCCCTCTCTGCTCCCACAGCACTCCCTTCAGCTGTCCTACAACCAAGCACAAGAATTTTGTCTTCTGCATAACATTGGGAGCTTGCCTCCTGTACTAATTTTGCCCGTTCCAAATGCAGAAACCTCAGAGGATTACAGCACACGGGTGATGGGTCTATTCAGAAGAACTCTGGATTCTGCTGCTTTTACTGGGTCTCAGAAAATCTACATTGTTGAGTATCTCGTTACAGAATCAGGCACTCAGTGTACGTAGAGATTACATAAACGAGGTCAATTTTGTTTCAAACCTATACGAACACAGTTCTGGGACTGAATTAACTACTGATTGAAAAGTTACACATTTTTAGCTAGCTAATCATCTTTCATTTCACTACACATGGGCAGCACTACAATGAAATTAGCTGTTAGTTTGTACATTTTGGAAAATGTTTGAACTTCATAACTATAGAGAAAAGATATGAACAAAATAGCGTACATCCAGGTGAAATTGCTAGGGTAAAAATAACCAGGTGATAATAACTAAGCATAACTCAACAGAAATTAGTAGTTGGTTTCTCCTGATTTTTGCCTGTTCATTCCCTTTCCTTCAAGTGTGACCACCCTTCCTCCACCACAAACTTGCATTTTTAAGACATAGCCTTATTTCTCATCGCTTAGAACAGTTCCTGGATCTACTGCTGCATTTGCTTCCCTAGGAGAAAAATACAAATGCAAATGCTTTAGCAAGCTTCCTTCACATCAACTAACTGGCAAGAATTCATACTGTAAGAACACTACTTATGTAAAGAAGATACGACATTTTACATAACTTCGGTCAAAATGCATATTACCTGGTCATGTTTGTCTATGACAGTTGAATCCTCCCTAGTGATAGCTGCTTTAGTACGTATATTTAAAAACATGTGATTAATCCAGAACTGCTGTTTTCTTTTTAAAAAAGGTATCAAATAAATACTTGTCTGTAGCAGGAGGAGGACAGCAGTACTTCTACAGTCCCTTATTGTTCTATCACATCTAATCCTCAGTACCGGTGCCCATAATGATTCCCAACTGGTAGATGAACTACTTTGAACATCCCCGAAGCAGAATTGCTACCCACTAATGTATCAGCTAAATGTTAGAAGACTCCTAACTCCCCCATCTGTGTTTTACCTCCCCAGAGGGTAAATACATTGAACAGTGATTCCCTTGCCTGGCACACACTTTCTAAACCTTACTGGCAACTGTTGTGATTTCCAGTCCAAGCAGCTCTGCAGTCAAAATCACCAGTTTTTATGCTGCAGGGAACTGAACACCTACCTTATTAAAATACTGCCCTCAAAACACACTGTAGTTATGTATCGCCACTGTAATTGCTACCAGTGTAGTGCTGATAATATTATGGATTACAGCTAATGTCAGACTATTGAATTAGTGCATAAATATACTTCATAGTTAAATTCAAGAAATTTATTGGAATTAGAAATTAATGGTGGATTTTCTTATTTATTTTTAAAGAGATACATCTGTAAAAGCTCACTGAAAAGAGACAGCAATACGCATTTACTGGGCTTAATGAAAGAAACAATATATATATATATATGTATATGTATATACACAACAAAATGTTCTACCTGTTCTCTTGGGAAATAGTCAAGTAGCCTTGACTCAGAGAACTAGAGCTTATTCATGACTGGTTATGCGCAACTTAACAGAACTCACTACACAACAAAAGGCCACAGGATCAGGCCTGAAGGACAAATATATGATATTTCTGCTTTTCATGTCATTTGCAGTTTAGACACGTCCTTCTACTTTTTCTCATTACAGGCAACTTGCCTTTATTTTTCTTC
>NC_052542.1:8360637-8385637 GCF_016699485.2 Gallus gallus | reverse complement strand
CAAACTGCAGCCTTTTGCCTACTCTTTACCTCCATGAGTAGTAGCTCCCTTACTAGAACTACATTCCTAAGCATGTATAGTCACTGCATTTAAAATAGTGTTTTAGTTTTGGTTTGGTTTTTTGAAGTTTTTTTTTTTTTTAACAGCTTTAAACCTTTTTGTTTTTCATTTTGGTAAAACATTTATTCCCTCTTTAAAGAGGAGTTTGATATATATCACCATCTGAAGAAAGTCATGTCAGTTTTAAGTTAGCTACGGATACAGCTGTGCAGATCATGTTTCCTGCCAATACCAGGACCTCTCAACTGCCTGTCTCTTTCCAGTTCTTCCCTGTTCAGCTGTGCCCCATCCAAGCTTTCTTGTCTTTGTCTGCTAGCACATTTGCAGACCTCTTCCATACTTATCTACTACACACCAGGCAGCCATTTTCACTCCCCACCATTAGCAGCATCAGACTTGACTATTGTACTTCTGCAGCCATCTAACGTACTACCCAGTTCCCACAGCATCCTACCCTATTTGAACACAGGATTATCACCTCAGCTCTAAGTCCTCTATAGTGCTGACAGGAAACTAGGTAACTAATGCATGAGTTAAAACACAGAATGCCTAAAACTTTGTATAGTGAAGGATAATGTTGGATGAAGATTTTTGAGCAAAGGTTATTCTCATATGCAAGAGTAGCGACTTTGTAAATTCAACAGAATAGACCTGATAAAGTTACAACAACAGATCTTCAACAAAGTCAATATGACCACAGAGATACAAGGATTCTTAGGCACAAATGCTCTTATACCTACTGCTGCTGTTAAAATTAACCAAACATTTGCTGCAGGGAACCGTGGGGGAAGGTTTTTGCTTGTATTTTGACTGCAAATTGAAAATTTGTCCTGTTGATAGTATGTTTGCTTTTGAGAGTTATGTATTTTTGGATAAGGCACTAAAGTAAAATACATCCACCTCATTCTTAGAATTTACCTAGAGACTGTTCTCTACGTGATTCTACTCTACTCAAATACAGACTCCTAGGCCAAGGGGTGCAGAACGAGCATTCCTACCGAGCATCTACAGACTCAGTATATTAGCTGTGTTGTGTTCTGACATCTGTCAAGCACTGATCACCACCTAGCCTTTAACGAGAGCAGTTTGGAGAAAGACACTCTTCAAGATGAAAGACTGGCAACATTTGCTTCACTCTAACGATCAACAGCACAATACAGTGCAAAGCCAGTTCACATATTTATATGTATACGTATGACCTCCCTCAGATGATTATTTTTTTAAAAGTAAAATTTTATTCATGTACTAAAATGATTCAATTTAGATCAGGAAGTTTTTTGAAGAAAAGTAATGTGGTACAGTAATTTGATTATGCCTACAATCAGATAGTGCATTCTACAGGCAAACAATTTCTGTGAAACTGAACAGTTTCTTGCTATGTAGCTGCGATTCGTGCATTTAAAATGATAAATTTAAAGCTATCAATAGTAAATCAATTGCAAGTATAGAAGATAAAACTGAAATAATTCATCATATCACTATAGGAGAACACAAAGTAGTCATAATAGGTCGTTTTGACTTTAAATTGAAATCTGTTTCTAGGTTTTTCAAGGACAGTTCGCTTTACAAAACTTTAATGTATACACAAAAATCATCCATCAGCACATCTGATCCAAATATACTAATGATTTTTATTGGTCAGATCTTTAAAGTGAGGTTTATTTTTATGGAGTATGCATTAATTAACCCAACATGTACTATCTTCCAGTATATCTAGCCAAGTACTTTCATTTAAACATGTTTATTGTGAAATGTTTGCATTCCCAACATTTGTGGCCCACACACAGACTATTTCATACTTCACTTCTGAGCAGTTACTAAAGTTAAAAAGAGTTATTGTTTTTGATTAATGCATTTTTGGGGACTTTTTTTTTTTTTAATGTTCCAAAACTAAGCTCTGAAGACATTGTACATGAAAACAGCCACATGTACTTATCTTTAAACGGAGTACTAAGAGAAAATGAGTGGGATTCACTTTAGATCACTTCCACTTCTTCTCGGAACGTGGACATTGTTAACTTCTGTATATAACTCGACTGAACTTCTGCAGAATATTAATTGATTGGTTTGATATAACTTTATCAATCGTAAAGAGAAAAGCTATGTACGCAGATACGTGGAGTGGTGCGTTACAGATGGGAGTTCTAAGGCTGTGGCTGTCATCTTTTGATTAAGAAAAGGAAATGATTTCACTAAAAAGATATTCCCTCTTGTGTTGTTTTAACTGAGTTTGTACTTTCCACCGAACTGGACATATTTATTGAGACTCATAAGTTACTTCACGGTTACCAACATCACTGTAATCTCAACAAACTATCTTTTTTCTTGCCAATTATCTAAATATCATAACTATAAAATATCTTAAAACATTCTCTATAGTGTAAACATCTTAGCTACAAAGCTTTAAGTGTAAACAGTATGATGCATCAGAATGATTTTAAGCGATGTTATAAAAACTGCTCTTAAAAACTAAACAAAAATGTAAAGCTTCCATCTGTTTTATGATTTTTCCACTGTAGAACTACTGCTGTGTGCCAGTTTACTGAACCATGGCTTGCTAAAGAGATTGCTGGGGTCACAGATTGAAAAAACAAAGAGCAAGTCTTAAATGGCTGATTTTTTTTTCTCGAGTCTCTTCGATACGGCTTGAACAGAATTAAGTGCATGGCAGCAGAAAACACAGAACATAAAAATGCTGGTATTGCCTGTTGCAACGGGTACCCTTCACAGGAAGATTAGCATTTTGGAGGAGATGTCATTTAAGCAATTATCTTAAGTTCTTTTGTGACTGTATACCTATGTTGTCACCACCAAACAGCTGCTATGCTGTGATTCTTTGCACTGTGTATGTGCAGAGTTAAATATAGACTGTAGATTGCATACCAAAGGAGGGAGCATACACAGACTTACTTTGCATGCATCCTTACCCAGATATGAGAGAACAATAATTCTGAAATTCTGGACATTCTTTACTCTGAATGCTAAGAGAAGGGAAAGCCACAGAAGGTACAAAAAATTCTGTCTTAAATACAGAATTGCATATTAAAATATTTAAACAAAGCAGAACAAACCTACCAAACTACTCAGTGCCAAGCCAGACTTTGCATTCTTCTAGAAGTGAAAATAGTTATGCTTACATCATAAGTCTGTTTACATCATACAGGAAAAACTGAAGAACCTGATGTACAGCAAAGTACAGTACACTTAGCTACAAGCATTTGAGTACATTTCTGCACTGTACATACAGCTTCCGAAATAAACCTCACTTACAGAGTGATAACAGTTTGGGAGTTGCAAACACATAGGCAGAAAGAGTAAATGAGAAATGTCCTGTAACGAGGCTGCAACTTAATGAAGTTGATTGATCTGGGAACTTTCCAGAAACAACATGGATTTCAGACGTCGTAATTCCTTCCTTAATCAACCTACATTCCTATTGGACAGCTATCATCAGATTTTCTCATCAAGCTCCACCTTATTTCTGGGATCTTGTCACTTTCTGCTTAGGGATTACAGTCTTGGGAAACAAATTCGTCTCCTCACTGAATCAGATATTAAGACCTCAGTCACCATTCCAGGAGAGGCTCTGGTGAGAATGCACTTCCACTGAGGAACCTGTGGCCAGACAAACTGTTCAAGCTCTACCCCCTTCCCACACACATGGAACTACCATCTAGTGCAGAATTTTATTCCTGTTGAGGCGAAGAGGCAGAAAACTCCTCAAAGGCAAAAATCTTTTTTGTTCTTTACTGGACTACAAATTCTCCATCTTCGACTCCATGTGTGGGTAAGAAAAGTAAGCAGCCTGTCAGCACACAGAAGGATTTTGACTCTATCCCTTGGCATTACTCCTGCACCAAGTAGAGATCTGGCACACAGCTTTGATAACAGTTCCTAAATGAATCCAGATTAATTCATGACTAAACTGTATTATCCTTACAAGAAAGGCCGTACACATCATGAGAAGGGGTGACAGCATCCATACCCCAGTAACTAATGCAGCAACCTTGCCATAGAATTGCAGCAGTGCCCTTTCCACTTGTGTGTATGGCCTTCTTTCCAGGGTTCTCTACTCACGCTGGATGGAATCCTATCATCCTTACTCACGTGAAATCTAACTACAATGAAGAAGTTTTTGCTTTCAGTGTTGTGGAGCAAAATCCCTGTGTCTACATCACACTGCCTGGGGCAACTGCAACTCCTGAATGCTTTATATGCCAAAATGCTTTCTAAGAAATTGGAGATCCAACATTACGTGCTACAACGCTGCTGCACTGTGAAGCTTTTAAAATGACCACATCTGCAAGAGTTGCAGCAACTGCACTATAAACACAGCCTACACAATTCTGAGCAAATTCTAAACATAGTCTGGCATGCATGATATCCACTGCCACCAGCATCCTCAACAACACGGCATCTTAAGTCATAGAGATTTGGCATTCTTCCCATAAGGAACATTATTTGAAGGTGAAAGAAAAGGCCCTCGTCCCACAGCGCCAGCTGTTAACTACTCTCAGGGAAAAGGGTGTATGTTTAATTCACAGATACGTTTTAGCTATTAGTTGGCACACACCACTGAATCTATGCTTTTTCTACCCCTGCAACAGGGAATAATCTGTTCCACGTGATTTTCAGGGATTCAATTGAAACAGTGATCTTACACGCGTATATTTGAGGGTCTCTCACCTTTCCAGGAAATATTTAAGTCAATTAAAGAATTAATCACATTGTATGTACAACATCTTACCTGCTGCTGCCAGAGCAGTGAAGTCTAGTAGTCTGTGCACATGTCTAGGGAGCAGGAACAGACATCAACACACTCCGTGGCTGAAAGAGGCCCTTTAACCTCTTTGCCTCAGTTTCCCCATCTGCAAAACAAGGCGAAAGAGAGAGCTGAGTAAATACTAATAAACACTGCAAGTCAAAGTAAAACTTGGAGTTAACAGCATTAGGAACACATAACTATTTTCTGGTTTTGTCTGTCTGCAAAATTTGGAACATATGTGCTGTACCAATATTAGCACGTCTTCACAGTCAACATCTAGAATGCTTAAATATTCATTGATTTCAAATTTCAAATTGAAGTTTGAATTTAACATTCATTCTGTAGATGTAGCAGCATCAACCATTAATCAGGGAATAGAATTAAGACCACTTAATTTATGTAATCTACACATTGTGGTCAAAAGGTATACTTTCACATACATAACCTTAAATTTTTAGAAGCATTAGTTGCGTAAGTTGCTGGTGTGGTGCATCCCCTCCCTCCTTCTGGCTGATTTACGTAACTGAGCAACCAGACAAAAACTCTGAGATGTATGTTCAGCTGTAATGCTTACAATTTACATTGTGTATTGAATCAAGTAAATACGTAACTCATGCAATCAGGGAACAGAAGAAATAACATGATTTAGGTAACCAGCTATGACTATAAATTTACAAATAATCTAAACAAACAAAAAAAACCACAACTCAATAAAGATTCTGAAAATGTACTGTTGACTGAAGAGTTCTGTAAGTAACCACCGAATAAATGCTTTGCACATTCACAAGAAAAGAACTTCAGCATATAACTAAAAGAGTTGTTATGGATTGATTGTTCAGATCTGCCTACCCAGTTCTTTTTAAACTACCTCTATATAAAAGGAAAATTGAATTAAATAGTATCTAATGCAGTATCTTTGTGGATTAGTTAATTTTTAGGCAAGTTACAAGTGTATGAAATACAAACATTTACATCTACTTAAGAAATACATATATCAGTCACCGAAATCTATATAGGTATGTTTTAAAAGAACATTTCAACCCTGCTTAATGCTTATATCCTCTCAGTTGTGTCCTTCTGGTCTCTTTTCCAGCCCACTTTCTCAAGTACATACATACCTTCACTCAGATGAGCGCATTCCATTGACCAAAATGACAGCCACAGTCCCTAAGCACATTTCTTTCCTATGGTTGCTTGGGTTTCCCACTATAGCATGAGCTGTTTTTTTCTACTTGTTTCTTTCTTTTTTTGTGTGTCTGACCAGCGTTTAGTAATCTTGATCTTTAGAGAAATGAGTTACGATAAAGAAAGAATGAAGAGGAGGAAGTAGGAAGCTGATGCCTTGTGCTTTAGCTCAAAGAAGCCAATGTTTCCAGACTATGGAAATGCCGTTCCCAGGTAAAGATGAAAAATTCTGTGTTATGCCTCAGAAACCAGAATATAGCAGACACTTAGCTAGTTTCCTTATCTCATACAGAACCAGTGTAGATAAGGCTGGCCAGCCCGCTTGCGCATCTCCTTCTGAAATCACTAATAAAGTTTGAGAGGGGCTATTTTTAAAGCAGCTCTTAGAGTGTTCCAGCTCACTACTGTCAGCTTCAGATCTCAAATAGAATTTGATTTATAATTACATTTATAAAATAGCATTAAAATAACATCAGAGGGGTCATAATCTGAACTTTTTAAAAGTTGTGCGCGTAGCATAAATTCTGTAGTAGATCTCCAACAGGATTCATCTGGAACATATTCTGATCAAAATTCCTTCCTCCTACCAAGCAAGTACTCTGCTGAAGTTGGTTTGCCAAGAAGCTTGTGTGGAACCCTGTATTTCAACGTTGCTGCAAATGTAAACATACTGACATACGCTGTGGGATATTTGTTAGTCAAAGTCTCTTCTTGCTTTATAGCCAGGCCCATGTTTGTAAATACTGACGGGTGAGAAAGTGTCAGAGAATCTAGGATTAGGTCTCTCCATTTAGAAGACAGGCACAGCATTGCTTGCAACACCCAGTTGGCTCCATCACTTGTGAACTCCTGAATAGAGTTTTAATTTTCTTAGCCTCTCTGATGTGGAGTGGCATTGACTTATCTCAAATTGGTCACGTTCTTCATGTCTCAAGCAAAACATTCATGTAGTGACAAAGCAGTGGTCCCAGCCCCTTTTGATACCTGGTGTCAACAGAGAAAGATCTCCTTTCCTAGCTGTGCCAACTACTCGCACCAACATTCAATGAATTCCACAATATTCCCGGCTCATCAGTTCTACACCGGTGCCTGGCTACAACTTCAGAGAGACAGACAGACCAAGAATTGAGTTTCTAATGCTAGTGCTAAAGTAAATGATCTAGTAAAAATAAAAAAAAATAAAAAAAAATCTGTGCCTTAAAACCAAGTTTGAAATTTTATAGGCTTTTACTCCATAATTTGTACTTGAGCCTTCTGTTATTTTTAAACAAATTTAATTTCTTACAGCTGTGAAATTTACATTTTAAGAGTGTCTAGTGGCCATGTGCATTAATTACTTTATTGTAATATTTTAATGAGTTCGGGGTTCAACTCTGACAGAATCCTACTGAATCCTTCTTTCCCCACAGAATTAAACTAGGACCCGATTCAACCGCAATCTGATGCACCTAGATCCAAACCCTGCTGGACTTGCACAGTATTTTCAGTTGTCCTATAAAGTCCCTGAATTTTAAAACTGGCTCAAAATTTTAGCACTTCTCACCAGACCAGTGCTACCCTGAGTCAAGAGCAGAGCTAGGCATTAAGAAGGTTTGTATTTAGAGCTGAGCTTCATGGCTGAGCCTGATCTTAACCAAAATTGGTAGGAAGATGCAAAATTCAGCTGAAGCTAACATCTGGAATGATATTATTCTTAAGTACATTTATGTAATGCTGCACTTGCTCCCATCTTAGTACATATAACTCAAAAACTTTTAGGCCTAAAAGGCTGAATTTCTAAAGAGTACCTAAATTCAATGGGGAAAACTGGAAGTTCGTTACTGAAGGATTTTTGCTTAATACACCGCTGTGTATAGTTGAAAAGCATTACTGTATCTATATTTCTACCATATTATTCCCTTTATGGATATTGGTGGTTTGTGTGAAATAGTTTCTTCTTCGTCTGTGGGTGTGTGTAAGCAGTGGTGAACTACTGGGAGTAGAAAGGATTTGGGAGATAAGTAAAACAAGACCAGTTTTCAGCCTGATTTTAGCCAGTACTTAGTTTCTGTGTTTGCCATTTTGCAGGTCTAACTACTCATCGTGGGGACAGAGCCAGAAACCTTCAGACCACTGAGGGTCGCTGCAATTTGAACTGAGGAGATAAACTTTCTGCCACCATCTAAATGCGCTTTAATTCTTCATGAATAAGCTGAAGATGAAAACGCGTAACACACCAAATAACAGGTTCAAGTACCAACTCACATAAACACAAGAGAAGTGGGACCGGTGGTTTCAGTTGGCTGCCTATAGTAAGAGGTTCATCCGTTATTAAGCGCAACCCCACACACTGTACCAGAGAGCAGCATTTAGAAATCTCATTTATGTCCACAGCTCTCACCTCACTTTGCTAGGCCAAATTCAGAATTGTAACTCCAGTGCTACCCAGCTTTTAAAAAAGCATGTTTTCAAACCACTTACAATAAGAGCAACAGTTATTATTCAGTACATGCTTTTTATCAGATTGAAGATAAACTTTATTATAACTGGTGGAGATGGTATCGATGATTTGTGGTCTATGAGAATTCTGTAATGAGAAATGGTAATCTGTCTTGGGGCAAACAATATTGTTCTGTTTACTATGCAATTAACAATATTAAGTCAAGATTCTATAACTGATAACTGCAAATAAGGGCAGGAGGAAGAAACTGGAAGCACTGGTAAGTTTCACAGGAACTGAGAACTATAAATTAGTTGTGGTGCTTTAGCCTGACGTTCTCTCTCACACACTCAAAAATGTTCCTCACCATCCTGGAGATGTTCCCTGTAGAAGCATCCAGACTCTAGGCAGTCTGGGGCAAAGCCAGAAACTCTCCCTGTGGCAAGTACTGAGAGTACAGGAGGTGGAGAAATTGCTTTTTCAGAAGAGCATCAGTAATCACAAACAAAGTTGCCTTAGAAAAGTATTATAAATAACCAGCAAGAGGGACAGAACAAGAAGTGAGACTCCCTATTTGATTCCTAACATATTAAGAGTGAAATAAAGCAAATACTCCCGCTCTGCATTGCTTCGCTTCTGTAGACTCAGTGCCATACCTTTGTAGGACTGAAATCCTGTACTTCTTGTTTACTCTTAAATCAGCCTTAAGCAACCACCATATGGAGCTGTGAAACACCACAGACGTGGCAGAAATGGGCCTTAACTAACGATCAGGGCAAACTGTACTGTGGCTCTAAGGGGGCACTTTCAAGTGGCTGCTTAAGACGAGGGCTGACCTATAATGGAGCTTCTCTGTAAAACAATACAGTTTTTACTTTACATTATAAAGCCCAGAACTGTAAATATTATTGACCACAAAAATCTCACTGCCTTTTTCCAGTCTGCCCATTAATTGTACATGCAGCGCAGCCTTTTTGCCCCAAATCTGCAGCACTCAATTTTGAGGTTACCTCAAAGGGAATCCAGGCAGAACTGTGGCACTGTTCTCTATGGCAAGCAGTAACTATAAAGTGTAAGGGTCTTTCTTGCTAAATTACTGCAAATTTTTTTTTAAAAAAAAAAAAAAGAAAGCATTCTTAAACTTGCCAATTCCATTTGTAGCTCTCTGGAAATGCAATGCTCTGCAGAGAGCTCCATTGCACCCAGCAGGCAAAAGCCACATTTAAGACAGCATGACGCACCAACGCTGTAACAACCAAGATGCTGCAAGGGAGTGATTGCTGCTGGCAGCCCCAGAGCCCCTCTCCTGCACCTCTCACCCTTAAGGACCAGTGCCTTAAATTCCCATATACCACTGAATAATAACGTCTGGCTGATCCAAAAGATTAGCAGCTTATTCCACCTTTGTTCTCTGCCTTCTTTTAAGATGAGCAATGAATGACACCACAGCAGGCATAACTCTCCAGCACAAAAGCTAACAAAATTGTAGGATGTTTTAAGGAACGATGTAAGACTTAACAGAGTTTTAGAAGGGTATTCGCACATAGAACCTGTGTATAAATCCCAGTGCTGCATGGAAGGGTTTCCAGATTTTCTTTACTTTCCCAAAGAATGCAACATAAAATAACTGCAAGAGTGATCATCTCTTTAAAAGAGATAAAATCCAAAGAAATTTAATAAAGTGTGCAACAAATGTGGGGCTCTCCTTTGCACAAGGTAATACTGCATCAAGAGTTCTACAGCAAAGTAAAAATAACTGGGAGGAAAATGGGGTGTAAAACTTCACGTTCCTTTACATAATATGCCAGTGATTGATGGAAGGTATGTAAAAGTTTTTGTTTTTAAGAAAATAAACACTTCTGTTTTGAGGAAAAACACTCAATAATCAGTATTTGCAAGGCTTAATTCCTTTTTCTCAGGAGGCTCTCGGTCTGGTCATTGTTCATTGCTTTTGTTCAGAATTTACTCCCAGATTAAGAACTTCTCCCACACTAATAAACAGGTACAATAATTTTCTCCAGAGGGCAATTTTTTTCTTTTAGTAATTAGCCTACTTAAATATTTTAATGGAACTGCTGACGTACAATAGCACAAATGGTCCTCTGACCATAATATAAAGTGAGAGATGAGACTCCTAAAACTTTTGTATGAAGGAGGTCTCGGGTTTACAAAACCTATCAAGTAGACAGCTCTAAAACTATTTTTAAAGGTCATAAATTAGGTACTCTCTTAAATGTAATTCAATCATCCACTATTATAGTAGCTTGATTCTATTAGTTGTCCCATGCATTTTACAAAACAGAACTCCATTAACATTATTCACTTATAGTTTCCCTCTGAAAGTGGATATTCTGCTCAACAGGCTTTAAATAGATTTTTTTTTTCCCTGAAATTGCTATTAAGCATACTTTTACTCAAAGGGCAAAGTAGGCATAGGATTATACTTGTACTTCATGCAAGGGATACATTTTCAGCAATCAGAACCACATTCCTATGAAGTAAAAATACTCTATATAAGCCGATTGTTTCTATCCCTCCTAACCTTGCTCAGTAAGGACTCTATTCTGATCTTTTGAGTAACGCACAAGTTTTCCAATTTGGCTGAATAAAGGTATCTTATTGGGCAGCTTGATGAGCATTTTCTGTCTGGAGTTCTGACCTTGGCCTGTTTAATGTGGATCTCAATTATAAGACAATGCTTAAATCAGGATTTATTTTACTCCCTTCCATTAAAGAATGCAAAAGGCAACTCCTGCTTTTACATACCCTGCTTTACTGGACCAGTGAAAATACAAGCTTTGCTGAAGTGACCACTCCATATATACAGCCACAACTTCGCTTCAGAGACAGCCACTACACATCATTTGTCTCCAATTTCATGTTGATTTCACTGTAAATAAGTGTGCCCTTACCTCTCACAACTCCCGTGATTGTATTCGGAATAAAATAAAGGATAGAAGAGCACATGCAGCGTAGTGCTGCCCCAGCCATCACCCCACAGCCAGTCCCAAAGAGCGTGAGCCACCCGATGGCGCTAAGCTGTGCGCCACGGTAACCTGATGGCCAAGCAGACCCTGATCCATCGCAGCGCAGTAGAAGCAGAACCACCTGTACATGTCCAGAGAGCCCAACCCTTCTTCAGCTGGTTACTACATTCTCTGTTCATGTCTTACTTCTTCAAGCAGGACAGGTGGCAGAAATAATACACTGTTGTTCCCTTCATTGGCCATGCCAGTCCTGGGAAATCAAGGCAGGCAGGCACCAGCATACACACTTGTCTCAGAGGAAAGGGTTGAATTCCATCTGACCAGCCTGCCTCAGCTTGCACTTGAGGTTCTAATTTTCATCTGGTCTGAGGCCATTTCTGCCTCGCTCCAGCACACACTGCCCTAGTAAGTACATTTATTACCTCGGTGATTCCTCTGGGGGCTGTCTTACTTTCCCTTTGTATCTGGACTCACATAAGCATCTCCCCATTTTAAAAGGAAACATTTATTAGCCTCTGATAGGAGTTTCCTGTTCCACTGTGCTGAATCCCATTGCCTATTTCTCTCTCCAAAGGCAGCCCAATGAGCTGCACGCACCTGTGCTGGCTCACCCTGTATGGGCACATGGGGGGAACAGCAGGCAGCCCAGCCCGTGCCTCCTGTTCCTTGTTGTTTTCCAGACCTTTTTCAGCTGGCCATGTGGGACCCCAGTAAAGGAGCACCAAGTATAGATACCAGCAGACCCTTCTAGGTGACCCGGCAATTTCTAGGATGCCCCATTCCTGCTCCTTGCTCACACTGCTAGAACTGATGTAGAAAAGCCCCCTAAAATCTCCATCACTCAGGGATTCCTCACACATTAGGTCAGACTTACTTCTCTGGGACACTTGAACAGTAGATCATAAGCCTCTATCACAAAAACAGGGATTTCTGCTGTATGGTTCCAGTTCCCAGCTAATTATCTTACATAAGAACTGCTTGTTTTTGTGCTGGCAGATGGGGCCACCACCACAAATCACCATTTCTCCAGGTCCACCCTGACAAACTCAGGGTGGCAACTGCTCTGCAGAGCTGGTTCTGGCAGAAAGCTTCTCAGCTTTCCATAGGGTTTTGCAGGAAACTCTGGCCACAAGATTTCCCCTCAACCACAGCACAGTCGGATCTTTAGAGGAGGTTAAAAAAAAAAAAAAGAGAGAGAGAGAGAGAAAAAAGAAAAGCATGTAATTGCTAGGAACTAAAATTGCATTGATTCACCCCAGCTGAAGATCTGGACCCACCCAAGGGACAAGAAACAGATTTCAATGCACAGTGTTTTACTAGAAGCCATGCACAGTTTCTCATCCACATCAGCCTGGTATTTCTTTTTTTTTCCATATCTATATAACCAAACAACATTTGTATTCAGCTGCTCAGTTATAAATAAAAAACATTTTTACATGGGTGGGTTGGAGTGGCCCTGTTTTTTTTCTTTCGGTTCCCATTATTTTATCTATTACACACATGTTCTGTCAGCGAAGCTCACTTTGTTATCTGAAACATCTGTGGTACCCTGCTGTGGAGAAGGCCAGCACTGCTGCTGCTGTTGCTGCCTGTCTTTATCAGCCACTGCTCTGCTGGCAAAGTCCTCTGACGGTGCACAGTAGGGCCGGGCTGCACGGCAGTACCATGGGATTCTGAGCCGACAGAGAGGTCCTGTTGGTTCACAGCATGGCACTCACCACCCATATGAAGATATGAAACCTAGGTTTCATACATGCATTCATGCAAGCACAGACTTATACATTTCTCCAGAAATGAGCGTGAATTTATCTGTAAGCTGAATGAGCAACACCCTCTCAGATAAGGCACTCATCCAGAGGAGAGGGAGGACCTTCTCTCCTTGAGGTTCCTGCACAGACTGGCTCTAGAGGAGTCACAATATTTCCTAATCTTTTGCCAAGCAAAAAGTTGACATCTTAGCCTTATTTTCAAGTGCTTTTGTAGTCCTAGTCCTGAAATGGTGTAGAGTCCCAAGAAACTCCCTGGGATCCACTGTTACTGCACAGACAATAATCTCAGGTATATAAGATGTTTGGATATCTTATGGAGCCACGACAAGATTTTAAAAGCACAGCGTAGAGATGAAAAATCTTTCTAAACTTCTTAATATATTTATGGATAACATATTTGGGCCACTGGGCAGGAAGTGAAGCTGGTTGTTATTCCCACGCTTACTTTCTGCAAACAACACCACCTTGCTAAAATCAGCGTAACCATCTCCTCTCTAAAACTTCAACTCTGTTCATTTATAAGGATGGCTTACGTGACAGAAGAGTGAAACAGACTCCACTCAGGTATCTGAGAAATACAATTGTTAAACCACAGAACTTAATGAGAACACTCAGAAGACGCAGGAACAAATCACAAGAACACTCATACAAACCAGCCCTCCAGCTGATGCTGTTATTTTTATGGGTCTCATGTTTTAAGAAATTGCTCCCTAATAAAAGATAACACAACAAGAAGTTACATGTGCTTCCCTCCTGCCTTAAAAATCGTTGTCTATGGCACGAAAACCTGAGCTGAGTTCTGAGTCCCACAGGTAAACTCCAACCAGCCTGTTGTAGGTTTGCTGGAACTGCCAAGGACTCAGGGCCTGACTCAGAGAACAACTATGGGATGGAAATGCCAACGCGACCGCTGTCACAGATCTTTTTCATGCAAGTCGGTGTGCGCACGTGTCTAACTCAGGAGTCAAAGATGAAGACTTACGTGGAGATAATGACAAACAAAAAATAAAACACAGCTTTTGAAAAACAGTTCATTTTCCTTATGAATTAACCGATCATCAAGCTCTAGTGGGAAGGTTTAAAAGTTACTGTATAATGAAGTGCTTGTAGCAGGCAGTTTGCTTTATCTTTCAGGAGCAAGACTGCGATGATAAGACAAAAGGATCATGAAAATAAATGCTCCAAAGGCATCTCTGTTTTGCTTCAGTAATTACTTGCTTTCATATTTGCTTTATTTATATTATATACCATTAACACCCCCAAACCATCTAAGTTCTGTGCAGACACAGGGATACTCAGTCCACACTTAAAATGTGAACCTCACTTCTCCTGCTCTGAAAATAACTGAGATGTGATGGCAAAATATCACTGTGCTACAAAAATAGCCTTCAGATTACTCAACAAATACTGCTGTAGAATAGAGCAAGCTTCAGGACCATTCTCTGGCTAGTTCATCTTCTTACCTGCATTCAACAGGGAACTAACCTGACAGTCAAAGCTTGTTCCTCTGTTCCAGTTGCATCCTCATAGGAAGAAAGGCAATGGCATACCTCTGCTACCTCAGTCCCTTCCTAGGGACTGACGCCCTAGCGACGGCATTTCCAGTCCTCAGGAGGCCAGTGGAGTCACAGATGCTTTCCTCTATCAGAGGAGGATGAAGTACCTGAGCGATAGGCAAGGATCTGATCTTACAGTTACAAGATTGTTCCGATTTAGGAGGAAAGTGAAAGGAAGGAATAAAATTAACGTATAAGCATAAACAAGCCCCAAACTTGGAAGATGAACTGAAAAAACAATTATCCGTATAAATTTTTAAAACTGCAAACAGATTTATGCAGGACAACCTTCCATCTGTCCAGAACCTTCTGCAGGACATATGCGGCAGATAACTTCAAGTCAGCGTACTTCTTTATATGAAGTTTTCTTCCAAAGATATTTATGGATTTTAAAAAGTGCAACGCTCTGCTGGAATGGTTGTAATTTCTCTTTTACCCTTTGCGTATGTCACCATCCATTGTTACTCATTTTTTTAACGTTCATTTGAATATTTAATCCATGCAAAAATTAGTCCCAGCCTCTTTTTTTCTAAGTAATGTTTGGCGGTCATTGCTTCACAACTGCAAACAATCCTGTATTGCTATTGAGTGCTGCAGTCAGGCTTTCCTCAGGCTGGAGGTTACAATCTGATCCTAAGTCCATTAAATCACAGAGTCTTTTTAAAGTTTAATCTAGAGAGGATTTTGGTTGTAAACAAAGGACACTATACATGGGGAAAGAAACAACAGAAAACTATGAACTTATGACTCTAACACAACCCCGAGTTCAAATTTTGTCTGTGATTTAGCAAGGAAATTCTGAGCTTTAGGCAGCAGTGCACACACACTGGCATTTGGGCAAAGCTAAACTGAGCATTGATGCTCACATCCAAAACACACATATGGATCCCATTTTACAATGGACGTGATTCTTCATGTGCAAAACATGTGTCTGACTGGTTTTCTTTAGTTTTTTAAGATGTGCTTCTTTTTCTTTGGTGGGGGCAGGGAAGTAAATAAATAATTTGGGTGGTAATCAAATCATTATCTATGAAGAAAACTGTGTGGGATTCGACAGCAGGTAAAAACCCAGTGCTTCAGCTGAAAGCATCCACTTCAGCAGACTACCACATGCCAACAGTGAGAAACTTAGCCCCCCATACAGCCTCCGCAGCACGTTAATCTATCCCACTCTGTAATTGTTAGATAGGAAAGGGAAAAAAGGGCTCCAGATGCTAATAACTTGGAAGTGGTAATTAGAGGAGTCCACATTACTGCTGCGGGACTCCCATCTTCCCTTGATTGCTGGAAAGAAAATGCTGTCCAGTGGGTCTCCTTCCCAACCACACAGCGCTTCTCTGCTCCGAGCTCCCGCTCCTTCTCACCACGCACATCCACAGGAACACGACTTGGCCTGGGAAAGTTTGTACTTTCCCCAAGGCTGGCGGATGCCGTGCTTCCTACAGGGTGTGCTGGAGAACAATCACAAGGGCATAGGTGACCTAACAGGGCAGCACCAGAAGTCCCATTGCCTTCTACAGTCCCAGTCTGACTAGGACAGAACAAGGGAGCCCGCTCCCCTTGCTGCAAAGGGCAGCAGATATCCCTGAGGGCTCCTTCAGCTTTTATAATCCCTGGTACCACAGAGACAAAGCAAGTCTGGAAAGGGTCTCAGCAGCACATGAGAAAGTAAAAGGAAAAATACACTTATCACAAAGAGGGAATGCATTTGTATTATTGTATTAAAATAGCGCAAGGCTACAGTGACAGGCTATAAATTTTTCCTTTGGATTGTAACCAATATTTTCCATTTCAAGTAACAACAATGTAAGAAAGAGACGCAGAATTAATAGAAATTATGGACGTAAATTGGTAGGTGCTTAGATGAAAGAGAGCCTCACATTTGGGTATCACTAAGGAACGAAAGGTCAGCTGGCCCTGTGAGCAACCCTTGGATTCATTTACACCGCTGACAAGCTGACCAAAATGCAGGCTTATATTTTACCTATGATGTCCAACTTTATAGTTCTCAGATTCATAGCACAGAATGTTACAGTAAATTCTTGGCAGTGAAAGGCAACGTTTTTTCCCCCTGAAATTCAACATCACACATAACACTAAACCTAATGTATGACTCCAAATAAGATTAGTACCAATAATAACTATGTGCTTCTGTAGCAATGAGAATTAAAGTTACGGAATTTCCTTGATTTTTCTCTCTGATTTGGTATGTCATTTCATGAAACAGCCATGAATTTCCAAATACCAATGATTTGACATCAGTGATTCACCTTAAGATTCACATTTGCAATACCAGTATTTTTCTTAACCTTTCTGTTGTTGTTTTTGGCTACTGAAACATCAACTGCTCAGTTAAAAGAAACAAAACAGGACAGAACAGCAAGGAGATGAGCCAGAGCCAACCTACATTAGCAAACCTGGATGCAGAAAATGAATACTCTCTCCTCCATTTATGACCATAAGCTATATTTGTTTAGTGCATATAAATCCCAGTGATTTTCTAACACCTCCATCGAATCTTACAAGAATTCTGCATATGAAGTTGAAAAGTCCTTTTTTTCCCCCCTATGTGGAGTTCTAAAAGAGGACTGCAAATATTGTAATAAAAAAAATAGTAATAACAACAACATAAAATCAATGCAAAGTTACTTAGCACAGGTGTTCCTGTTATTGAGCTACATTTGGAAAGCCCACACATTCAGTGTACCTTCAATTCACACACCCAGATGCACGAGTTGGTGGTCCATTGTTAGCATAGAGGTTTGCAACAGAAAGCATGAAGTAATATTGGCAAGCTCACAAGCTTTTTTTTTCTTATGATGTTTCCCCGCATCTATTTATCTAGTTTTCCTTGCTTTATTTCTGCTTTTATATTCAGCATATTCAAAAGAGGGTCAAAATAGGTTTTAAAGATGTAATGCCACGCTCAAGCCTTTTGAACACTAAGAGAAAACCTCAAAAGGTTCACCCGTAAGGGAACAAAGGTATAAGGATAGCTTTGAACCTGAGGGGCTCTCTCACTGCAAGCAAGTGCATCGCCAGCATGTCACAGGTGTACGCCACATGAGCAAGTGAAAAAATATAATGCGACTGCGAAGGGGTGTGATGCTGACGGGTCCGAGTCCAGAATGCATTAATCCCAGGGTGAACGTGTGCATCTGTTAGGTATTTATGTAGTTCCTACTAGTAGTTTGTACATGTATCTGAGCAGGTGAACACCAACAGATTTGAAGCCATATGTTAAAGGCAGCCTGTAAGATGGTATGAGGAGGCTATGAGGCACTGTGGGTCTGACAGGGGAGGGCAGACACCTCTACCAATTAGAGCACTGCCTTGGTCAGCCTGGGCTCCCAGGTCCTGGGGAGGCTCCTGCTGTCAGCTCTGTGACACCCGGGGAAAGCCGCTCAATCTCTCCCCTCATTTCTCCATACTTGAACAAGAGATAATAAATGTGACTACGGAGTGACAATTTTCCTTCTCCCATCTTTTTTTTTCTTTTTCCCCCTACAAGCTGGAAATTAAAGTGCAGATTTTTATTATTATTATTCCAAAGGTTTGTGTGAAACACAGCTGTGTCAAAACAACTGAGTTTCATCTGTTGGAAGAAGACCGAGTCAGGATCTGTCTCCCATTTTCAGTCATTAACTCTGAACCCCAGGAGAGGCCTGGATCCCAGCTTGGCTCACCCCCTTTGCCCACACTGCCTCCAAACCACCACGCAGCAAACCTTGTGGGTACACGCGAGCACAGTTGAAGCCAATGTATTTCCAGGAAGAAAATCAGCTCTGAGAAAAACAATGCACTTCTAAAAAGTGACATTTTGTCTATAATGTTTACTTTCTCTACTAAATATCCTCAGCAAGGAACCGTGAGAATTCATTCATCTTTGGATGAATTTATAAAACATGCTGAGAGGTCTCCGGCTGAAATGTGTGAATTTTTTATGATTAGCACAGAGTACTGGAATCCAGAAACTGTCAGCTTACACACCACTTTAACCTAGACCACTCAGTTTCTGCTACCATTCATGACTTCTTGGAAATGAAAGGAAAACTGTTTACACACTAAATGCTGAGTTTCTAAAGGAGAGCTGTTAGGAAAATTTCCCTTCAAATTAAAATTTCATGTGAAGATGGAGAAAACAAATCTCTAGCAACTACCCCGAAGCCTCAAAGTTCAAGTTACTCTCCAAGATAACGGAATCATAACCAGCCTTTGGAGTCCTATGAAGTCCTATTGGTAGAAGTGTCATTCCACCCATCATTTATTATTTTGCTTTACCTTAGTGAAGCACAGTTAATAATGGAGCTTGGTGACTTACCAGGCAATTGTCACCTTTGTTGTTCGTCCTTCAAGTGCCCTACAGGACCCTCCCACCCTGGCACCTGGTCCAGCACAGGTAAATCTAGGTCTAGCATTCCACTGCCACAGCTCCATGCAAAGGGCGAAACAACAAATGACATCACCACTGTGTATTAAAAGAAAAAAAAAAAGACTTTTTTTTTGAGTGATGTACATTATATGGTATCTATAAAATATGCCCCAAACATTCACAGGAACAGAGCTCAAAGAGTTTGATTAAAATTGAGCAAAATCAGTCTCTCATCCTTCTGTTTAAAAAATGAGAAATCATTTATTCAGCTTAATTCAAAGATTAAATATGATTAAAATTTCTATAAAATGTCAAGCTTTTCTGAAATAAACTGCTGTGGCCATCAAAATATTGATAGTCATTGGTAAATTACTTCTGGTGTTTAATCAATGTTATTTTTTTATCATCCAATTTTTTCTTCAAGTCAGCTTCTAACACTAAACTACATTTCATCAAGGTTGGTAAAATGTTTAGAAAGGAACAGATGTCAGAATATGGGGATTGCCAATAACACTGATGGAAGCCAGTAATTTCTTTCCTGTCCAAAGGCAAAAGAATGAAGAATAATCTAGACTGTATACAATAATACAAGATTTACTACAACATTAATGGCTATAAAAAGTAAAAGTATACAAAAGCTATCTCAATTTTTTCAAGCCATCACTAAGGGCAGTGTTTTTCAATTTGAGACAGTTTTTACTGGAAAATGAAAGGTCTATGTATTCTTAAACCTTTAAATATCCATAAAACAGAGATGAAGAAACAGACTAGCATTAGTAGCTTCCAAATATACTTGTATATTAGTCTATTGTGTAAGTTAATAATTTAGCCAAATCTCAAAAAACGTGGATGCAATTTTTCCTTTAAGAAAGCTGCTCGGCTTGTTATTTACAGATTGTAACATTTACATAAGAGTTTGGTTTAACAAGAGATATAAATATAGATAAAACCCTTAGGACTTCATTCTTTAAACTGCCCTCTAAAAATCTGCCCTACAATTTGCACACTGAATTTTGTGCAGACTATTCTTGGAAGCCTTTTGTGAATTAGGGAGAACTGACTCGAAACGGACTGGTTAATCACAATTTTGCAAATTGTACGTAGCAATCATCCTCACATTGTGAAATTCAGATCTATAAAATGCTGATGTTTTAAAGCCGAAAAATAAATTAGCTAAGTAGGACTACTTTGCTAAGGAAAGAAATATGAGAGTGTAAGACCCTTTGCAAAAAATAAAAATAAATAAAAAAATCCTTAAAATACAGATAATTGAAGTAAGAGAAGTGGCATTATCACCAAGCAAAGACTATTTCCATTCTCAACTACAAGCTCACCCTGGGAAAAGTTCTACCACCTGGTTGTTCCAGACTGCCCCAGGCGCATGTCTGCACTCACCTGCGTACAGCAATCCCAAAAATAAACTGTGGGAGGCTTACTGCTTTAGAAGACTTTGTATATTGTCCACAGTTAGAAAAACATCTCCAGTTGAGGAAAGACAAACTTCACTCTTGCACGTGCCAATCACTTAAAAGTCCTCTACGCACCTAATCAAAGCTGCTTTGGCGATATATCAGGACTGTCACTCGGGTAACAACTGCAGCAACATGGATATATGGATACAGTATTTTATGATGCACGTTGAATTCAAACACTTGAGGATAATAGCTGGCAACCTAATAATTTGAGGGAGAAGGAGTAGAATTTATGTGGAAAAGATGATTTCTCAAAGACATTTTTTGCTCTGCTTTCAAGCTGCAGTTAATATAACTTCATCAGCATTTGAAACAAAGCTGACTCAAGAGTCTTCCTTTCCACACAGGTTTTGCAATTCCTAACATTTAGTATAAATGAAGGTCTCTTTCTATTTATTTTCCCTTATCTGTTGCAGAAAGACCTTGGCGAACTGTCTGTTTTGAGCGTACAAGGATATGCTGAAATTCATGCAAAATATTTTCTGTTATCAATGTAATTATAACGACATGAACTTTGCATTGAGGTTCCACAGCGACACAGTGTGCGCTGATTGCCCTCCTGCCATTCCAAGCCCCCTCACTATGGACACAAGTTACAAACAGTGGTCACTCTGTTTTTGTGATGTTGATCTTCCCAAAGGTCAGCTTTCTTACCTCAAACATTCCAACAGTTGCTTAGACTGCAGTTCAGGAATTTTGTGTAACTTTGCTTCTAGAAAGCAAATATTTATGTTAGTAAATACTATTAAAGTATTAATGTTGTACAGGTATTCTCATTACTGAGCTGCTAAATATGAGAAAGAGAACTTTAAAAGGAAGGAAACGTGCCGTGTTTGGATATTAAACTTCAGTATATTACTTTACCACGCTAAGGGCTGTATCAAAGACTAAGTCCAGCCATTAACTCTTTTAATGGGGATTAATGTTTGTAGAATTAATATGAATTCAGAATTCATGCCTTTGCTTTAGAGGGCAAGCAGAAGCAGAAAACCCTACAAAGAACAGAACAAATCTGTATTACCAGGATTTCATAAAGAAAACCTTAGAAGTAAGGTTATTCCCTTTGAATGAGAGAGGCTTACATTCAGGTCTGGCTCTGAGCAAGGTAGATCAGGGATTTGGCTTCAAGTATCGTAAGTGAGGGTCCTAAGCACAGCCTCGGTTATTCCAGTCCAGCACATTCACTCACTTACTCCTACTGCTGCTCAGTCTTTTCTTGACCTTTTTCTTTTAATTGGAGCAAGGATTAACCCACAGTTGCATCAGCATAGGTGAATGCCAACAGGTCAGAGTTCTAGAGTCTCTTAATATATATATTACTTATTCAAATAGAACAGCTTGAACAATCTTGGCCAATCACTGTATGAAACAGAAATTTTTATGTCTGAAAATGCTACAGAATATAAAGAAAACTCTCCTTCCAGACCCATCTCAAGACTCGGACTGGAACAGAGATTTTCAGAGGCATCTTCCTTCATCTCCTGTGCTTCTAAGCCCCTTGGAAGTCAAGACTAAGTCAGGATAAGCTTCTAATATTTTTTATTAACTCAAAAATGGCATAGGTATGAAAGCTGTAACAGGATATCTCTCTTAGGATAGGGGACCAAGACAGTGAAGGCAGAGAGAGCCTGCATGTGGAAAGGAGCCTTCCAGGGGCACAATGCAGACTCCAATGTTGCCAGCAAAACCTTGGAAGATACTTGTCTGCTCTTTTGAAGACAACCTGCCAGTGAGATCAGAGGTACTAATTCAGAGATGCAAATACATGTTTCAGTGAGTTCTCAGTTTGACTGTAGGACAGTAAGTGACTCATATACAAAATCTTCAGTATGAGCCGTTTCACTTAATTGAGAAATACTGGCAGCACTGAACTTGAAAATACTGTACAGTTCAGAGGTAGGCAAATGCTTTGCATTCACATCTTTTTTACTTTCCTGAGTATTTCTACTGATGAATTGTATTACTCCTTCACCCCAGCTTTTACTAGCATACTCAGAGCATCCTCTCTTTTTCTGTTTGTTGTGTTTTAGGCAAAGATGCTTCAGAAACAAAAAATTAGCATGGCTTCCAAGTTCACAAAACTTAAAAAACTGGTTGTATGCTTAAGAACCCCAAAACGATCCCAGCATTTGGGATTCAGAGGAACAATGTATTGGGATTTCCATGATCTGTCAGCACTGCCTCCCAGATAGCTGCAGGTAGGCCGTGTGCTGGAGGTACAGCTGCTCAGCAGTAATTGATTCTGTATGTTGACCCAGACATCAGGATGCTTACTGTCTGAATGCAACTCCTTCATGAAAAACTGTACAAAACTAAAACAGCTCATGATATGTCAGCCTTTTGATGGATAAATCAAGTGCTGTCTCTTAACATTTTGTTACTGCTCGAGAAGATTTGACCTTAGGGCTCTAACAAACCACACGAACTGCCCGGACAACAAGCTGACACTATTTCACACAAGTCAGGAGGCTCTCAGGGCAGCACAAGGTATCGGCTTGAGAAAACAGCAGGCAGCTGCTCTAGGAGCAGAGTAGAATGCTGCTTCAAAGTCATCCATTGTTTTCATTATTATTATTACTTTAAAGGAGTGCTTTGGAATTACTGCAGCCATCTGCCCAAGGCTGACTGCAGGTTCTCAGCCGTGAGACTTCCGAATGCAACACAGCTTCACGATGCTGCTTCTGAAGGCAAAGGACACACACCTCGGACTCAGTGAGCCAGAGACTCAGAGACAGCACTTCCAAATAATATCCAGAGGAGTGTAATAAAAGCAACCAAATCTGCTTTCATCACTACACTTTTCATGGCCCAGAATCTTGTACTATCTTTCAGCAAATTGCATTTGTATATTTGTGGCTATCTGCTACCGTGGCTGAACACATGGAGCTTTTCTACACCAGCTCCAGCTATGTCTGCTAACTTGGGTAGTTTTGAACTTGTCTGGGGGTAATGTCACCTATCTACCAGGATTTTTTGGAAATTTAAATCTATAACCTCTGTGGCTAGAAGTAAACAATTACTTGTGCTGCATATGAAAATTTAAGTAGACACTCACAATTTACTTAGTTCCCTTTGAGGGGAAATGAGAAAGACATACAGTACTTTCATTATCTGTCCCTAAGTGTTTTTTGTCACATTTTGATTCTACCACCATTCTTCAGTGACAGACATTAGGTATGACATTTTTTGACACAATGTCAATAGTGACATCAGTAATATTTGACACAAGGCACATTGGGGTTATTTGACGCAGACAACTGGATGGCTCAGGGCACTAGAGATCCAACACATAAAGAGTTTTACCTCCAAGTCACTAGTGAATATCTAGCCCAGTGTTTTATAACTGCTACCAACTGATGGCTCCTCAGAGCCTTATAGAGAAGGAGCTTGGGTGTATTGAACAGATGTCCAGAAAACAAAAGTCAACACAATAAATTACATTAATCTGTGTCCTATGTTGAAACACCATGGATTGAATAGCCAGCAACAAAGCTATTCTTCTACTGCTATCTGTAATTCCTTTTAAAAATGGTTGAATCCCAAAGGAGATATGGGAGGATGAAATGAGTCAGAGAGCACTAGAGCTCTAGTCTTCTTCTGAATAAGATTTCTGCCTCAACAGCTTTCAGTCCCATGGCTTTCATTAACTGTTAAATACACTTATGGGAACATACAAATGTGAAACACTACTTTCAGTTATTTGTTTTCCAAATATTTCACAACTGCCTAATGTACAGGACTCACAAATGTTGAACAGAAACAAAGCGGATTACATATATGATCACTCTAGAATTTCCTAGAGTGCCACAGTCCTGATGAAATAGAGCACTTCTGTCTACATTCAAATAATGCACTCACGTAAGAGTTGAGTCTTGCAATATCTACTGGGCACCTGGCTGAGCTCCTGAATCCTGAGGCCCCTCCTTTATGCAAAACGTGTTCTGTACACAAGCAAGCTCTGGTGTTAGTGCTGGTAGATAGGAACCTACCTGAACCTAACAAGGACGGTCACCTAAATAAGGTACCTGGATGTCTAAGAGACTCTTACATTACTATGCATCTGAAGATTTAAGAATCTAAATTCCATCGTGTAGTGTGTGAATCCTCACTTAGAGCAGACATTTAGCGTGTATGTCTTGTCTTATGGTTGTGCTCATGTCCAAAATCCACCAGCACATGATACTTCACGTAAGCAGAACTACCTTCTCACACAAATAAAATGTATTTTATTTTATAGTTCAGAGCTAAGGTCCTTGTTGATACTTAAAAAAAAAAAAAGTAAAAAGGCACATCAACATTAATGCATATGCAAACTGTATGCCTTTTTTCTCCTTTTCAGTTTGAACTAGTTTTGAAAGGAAGATCCACATTAACCTGTTAGTCCTGGGTAGTCATCAGTATGACCAGGTGTTAGA